>NW_008752206.1:5284-11833 GCF_000715545.1 Opisthorchis viverrini | reverse complement strand
TCCAGCGTAACAAGTAGCGGATGTAGCGTATATGTACAGCATATGGAATATTAAAACAATCGTGTTCATCAAGCAGACACTTGATAGACGGCCCATAACGGTTGCATTCTCTACGTTCCTTATTTCTCAGGGACTTAGTTCTGCGTGTTCCTAGTGGATAACTCACAAGCTATGAGTTTCTGAGCAGGTTATATTGAATACGGTCCCTGCAAAGAGGTCGTAGACGATCGGATATTTGTTCATTTGCAGAACTGGGGTACACTAGGGTAGGCCGGGTAATCAGCCAGGGCATCACAGTCGTTGCTGTGCCTAAAACTGTAGTTCCAACTTGCGGCAAATACCGCTAAACTATCTTGCATTTATTGAATAGCTTTTTACTGTCACTGGGGGTGCATGTCAACACGTGATTACGCAATTTTCTTTCCATGATAGTAGGATAGAATATCACTATATCAAGTGTGACTGTGTGCAAATCGCACTGCTGATAACCACTTTTTGGTCCAACTTTTACCTGGTTGTTTAGTGGGCAAATTAAGGAGCGACATGCAGATTAGTGTGGGGAATTTCTCTAATAAAATGCAACAGCTTATTTAAAAAAGACAGCTTTTGAATTATTCGCATCCGTACTAGGAAGGTGGAAATAAATATTTTCATTTGAAAGCTTCAGCACATCAGAAGTTTTGGCATGTATAACATCCCCCGATTCAACACTCCATACCGTCGAGTATGAACTGGGTCTCGGAGTTCCCATCTTCCGGATTCCAACAGCGAGTTGACCTCGGGCATTTTGACATGTATCGGTCTAATACGAGTTATAGTAGAAAGATAAGTCGATCACCACATTACAAATTCAGTAGGATTCCCTGATCTACCTGAATGTATATATGTCTAAGTGTCTGCGAGGTAATCCTTCTGTGCGAAACAGGTGCGATATCGACGGTAGGTGATTAAACCCGCTGCTCAACATCATAAGATCTTAGGTGCTAGGTTGATTGATAGCTCCAGCGTCCAATTAACAATTGGCTTTGCCGACGTTTCTGGTGTCCTCTGTGTTGCGATTGCGGTGGGGTTTGAACGTCTCGGAATGTTTCTGGCAGTCTGGAATACGTTTCAGAAATCTGAGCTTTCTTACACCGGATTTATTGAGTCTTCATTCCCTCTGATTATAAGTAAAGAGGCTCTGGTCTATATATGAAACTGATTTAACGAGCCTTTGCGGATTCTCTGGCAAGAAAATGTGTTCTGCGAATAATGTACAATTATCAACAGGGAAGGGTGACGATCGTGTTTAATAAAGCTGAAGCAATTTTTCGCTTTCAACGTTTGGTGGCCACTTAGAGAGGTGACACCTCTTTACTTGACTCAGAAGCGGATCCTGTAAGTTTGATTTGAGTGTTATTGCGAATGTGATTTGAGTATATCTGATGACTTCCATAAGTGTATGTCGCATTTCCGTTTTCGCTGAGATCTGAGATATGACTGAGTACGGTGGTCTGTTTTCTAAAAATCTAGAAAATTCATCCGCCTGGCCGGCATTGTCAATATTTTACTTTGCTGCTGAATTTGTGACCGAGAAACAATATAGCTCGTCTTTAAAGGTGATTAGTAAAATACAGGGGAATGTAGTTTTGGAATCAGAGCACGGATAAATGTGTTTTTGGTCACAAATTTTAATAAATTTGTGGCCATAACTCACCTTATGGAACGTATTCAGGCTTTCTTAGTCGATCTGACTGCAGCTTCATTATGTAGCCATAAAAGATCCACGTGGGCTATGGCTTCTTCCAAGCTATTTTCCCAGGCACTTTCCGATACTGATTCAAATAGTTGTGGACCGCAGTTTCATAATTCCAATCGGTTGATCTTTTGATCGTTGCGGCCAGCAAGTGGGTCAAAATATGATACCGATGGTTGGTCTCCTCGGTCAAGTGCGAGTGATTGACAACCAATTGAATCATGCTCAACAGAAATGTATATTTCCATTTCGATGAAGTCATGGTCTCTTTCCAGTAACAGCCATTTGGAATCAATACATCTTAAAAGTGACCGAACACCTATTGCATCAATGGGGCTTCAAAAATAATCCTAACCGATCCTAGGCCTTTCTTTGAGAGCGAAGAGTTTAAGAGTCACTTGCAGAAGCTGCATATCAGACAGATTAGGAGCACACCATACCACTCACACATATGGTCAAACCAAATGCAATAATCGAACAATCGCGTAGTGTCTGGCGTCCAAAATAGATGACTGTTGCCGAGTGCTTTGTCGGCTTATTGTCCTTCCATACAGCCAACAACATTGTTGCTGCCCGTCTTTTTGATACAGCTGCCGACTCGATCCATTGCGACAGGAGTTCTGTCACCATTATGATATAGTGACGTCCACTGGCCGCCACCGTAAAGAGCCAATTATTTCAACGGACCATAGTTGGCCTAATTCTGATACGGGCGTGCGTTCCATGCAATGGTTTGACCCATCGCATCCCCGTTCATCAGCTGGCACTGTTCACAGTACACCACATAGTCCATCCACTCACTTCTCATCCAGTACGAATTGGAACAGTAGGTCCTCTGCTAATGTAGGTCGTACGTCTTGGTTTATCCTGTGTTTGCTATCTCCTGGCACTCAAAAATGACAGCTTCCCTGTCAAAACGCGTGATATCACGGACATCTCCACAAATCAAAATCGGTGGTGCTTTAGCCGCAACCTTCCGTAACACAAGATCCTACTGTTGAAATAGTACCGACCTTCCAGGACCCAGTTCGGCAATGAGACTGTTGGCACAAATCGTGATCCTCAAGGCCTCATCGTCTGTCTTCTTCAGGCTTTATCTTCAGCCAAGCGGCCAAGTAGATCTCCATCCATGGAACAAGGTGCATCGTAAATTCGTATTCTTCCAACCATGGTGCCCGGCGCACAAGCTTCCAGCGAGGATGCATGGTGGTCCACTCGAGGGTTTTGTGATCGGTTTCAACACGAAATCTCTGTCCAACCAGGTATGGACATCACTGATCCACGGCCGAGACAACCGCTAAACTTTCTTTCTTAAGCGCATTTTTGCCACTCTTGAACGGTTCGGAATATTCCACGACCACGGCCGCACTGATGGCACATTACATTGTGCAAACTTTCGGACATGCAGCTCGCTTACGTCATTGCTTGTGTAGAATTCGTGCTTCACTGCGCCATCAATTTTATCCAATTTTGCCCACTCTAGGTCAACCATGGAAAAACCGTGGAGAAATCTGCCTCTAAGACTGCCTGCTCAATGTCTATGCTGCACGGACCAGTCACCTAGGCAGATTGAGTGCATTCACAATCCATGAGTTTTGATTCGCCATCCATCCAATTTTCTCACGGTTTGCGCAAGCAGTTTGCATTCTCTTGGTTCCCTCCCCGTATCAGCGGTATCTCTTCCCCTTTATCTATCACGCACATTACTCTCTTCCTTCCTATTATGATTGCAACCTGTTTTGCTGCTTCTGTCACTGCCCTTATCGTAACCCACATGGTAGTAGAACTGCAATCCAAAGTTTGATTATATGCGAGTGGTCGGTATCTGCACATTGGTTCTTGAAGTGGCCAGGCATGCCACACCCGCAGCATCCGACCATTCGAGCGTGCCTCCGAGGCGATCACGTTGTCGGTGGCAATCTTGGGATTATGATCATGAATATGACGCTAGTTCACGTTTGGTTGCATCCTGTGACCGCGGCGAACGAGAAACAACTGTATCGTTTCTATTCTCTTTACTGATTTTAGATGTGGGAGTTATGTGGTCATGGTGTAAATCCTCTGGCAAAAGGGAACGAAAAGGATCGGCCGCTCCATAGAATGTTGCAACCCGTGTATTCCCCAAATCCAGATTTAGCTGGGTACCTTTTTTGCATTTCTCAAATTTATGAAAGAGAAATATCGTAGTTGCCAGTGAAGGTCTTAATCGGTTCGTAGGAGAAATCAGTTAGACTATAAAGATATCATCCGATTCTTTCTCTGAGTGGCTAGCCCGTTAGCGGTGCATCGAAAGAAGTATCGTTTTAGGGAAGCACCAGAATAATTGCAAATTGGACTAAAATAATGCAACGATGAACGGAAAAACGACCGGATTCAGAAGCACTCGATTCCGTACGTTCTAAGGTAATTTCTAACTCTCGGACGGACCAACGCAACAAAATCACCTTGACATTTAGCACAATAGAGGAAAGCATAATAATAGACTCTGAGAGGGTAGTAAATAGATATCCCTTTAGCTCCCTTGAAGAGATAAACAGATAACTTTCCGACCAGGCCCAAAATATCGTCTTTCATATCAGCAACTAGACATGTTCACTAGTCATTCATTCCACACCGCATATGTTAAGAAGAAAAGGATTCACCTCTGAATATGTAATCGCCTGAAGCATTTTAACACACTTTTATACAAAGACGCCAAAGAAGCAGTTGCGCACTCTCAACCCCTTGCTGTAGATGAAATCAGAATATGTCCGCATCAATTGTCTAATATCGCCTTCTGAGCCCATGAAGCCAGCATTAATCGTCATTGTATTCAAGTTCTACCGTTTCTCGCGTCCCAGTTTTCTATATAACAGCAACGTTATTTTCGCTACTCTCGCTAAAGCCTCCCGGTCTGAATGATATTCTACCAATTCGGTTCCTTAAATGTCCTTCAGAATTTCCTTCAATCATGTCTTATTTGCTCCGGTTTTTGACATGTTCTCAATTACCAGAGTATATACCATAGGTGTGGCTACCTATCCTGTGCTGCGCTGGTGTCCTGTATGTTTTGATAATATTTTCTGACACGATGCTATGATTGCCAAGCGAAAACATGCACTTCTACCCCGGCTCCGCAAAGTCATTACAGATGTTCTTCAACGTTTTGATCAGTCACCCCACATTGTTCTTGCCATAGTACCAGCCGTAGGAATGGCCCTCTCTCATGCTCTACACTTGTATTATGGATGCCCTAAGGAATTTTTGTGCCGAGCTAAAATGCTGATTTACCATGACTTGGTGGAATGGGAACTAACCTACAAGCCGCTTAATTCTCTCTTTTGGCTCCGCAAGTTCATTTCAGATGCTCCTCAATGTTTTGTCCAGTCGCCCATATGGTTCCTGTCTTTTGTCAATGCATTTCTGTGAAACAGAAATAAAATAATAAAAAGCACTCATTCTGTTGTATTACCCTGCCACCCAAAGGAAGCACGATTGTTAAGATACTGACCAATGCTAGACAGGAGCATTGGAAATTCCGGGGCCGGGCTCGAAACACCGACCCTCTGATCGGTCGTTCATTTCGAGTGCCGAGGTATGTCATTCACGCTAGTTAACCTGCAGCCTATGAAAACACATTTCGAAAACACACATTCCCGGGAATATCGCTTGCGCCAACCACCATATTCCTGTATGCGGTGTTCTGGCCATTCTCGTGTGCCGTAGATTTTAGGTAAGTAATACTTGCGACATAAAAACATCACGAGTGATTTGCCCACCAAGAGGGATGAACCAAATCATCATTGGACAGAACCCTAAAATGCGGTTCAACTCACAATCCAGTTCACAGAGATCAGCATACTCAAGAGCTTTGTCTAGGTTCAGCTGTGTCCCCCGGCAAAACGAAGTTAATGCGCAAATGAGCGTATTTGTATCAATCAGGAATTTTAGTTTCCACCGAAACCCTGCAAGTTCGAGGCCCGTCAAGCATCCAACCAATTCAGCAAATGCCAGCGAGAGTTCATGCACGCCATAGAAGGACGACCGAGTGTAATCAGCGTTCAGGAAGATCGATGTTGATGGGTGTTGACGAGCATGCACTGGAGAGCCCAGGTCAATTCCCGGTAGCTTCACTTAAACTAGCGCAGGGTCGTAATAACTATTGCACTCACCCGCAGGCGCGTTTTTGTGGTAAAGCTGTTGTGTACCATTTTCCGTACGTTCGTTCTAGCACCAGCGACTGGAATGGCGACAGCGGTTGTTGGCGATAATCTGGCATAAATGATAGGTAAACTGTGTCTGTCACAGAACCAATCAGGTTGCCGTTTAAATTGCGGTGTTGGCTGGATTCCCAGACTCTGGTGATATGCAGGCATATTGTAGTGAATTGTCCGAGTGAAGCAAATTCCTTACAAAAGAAGAAAATGCTAACGATAAAGACTGCTGACAGGTGATCAACAAAAGGAATCACAAAAGGAAAATTTACCGTGAAAAAATCCATTGTCCTTGGGTTACATATCGCCAGTGATTTGCACCCAGAAGAACTACTCAATAAATAACGAGTGACGACGTATTTCGTACTGGCGTAATATCGTCGTCAGCCTTCTCTAGAAGAGGCATCAAATTCAGTGCAGTGTAGGGCTTGTTGAATAATATAGTCGACATTTCATAGAAAAACCCCATCGCACTTTGTGAGTTGACATGTCCAGTCAACCGTAGAAGGACTGTCCATTACTGTCCAGTTTTGTATGTTGGACTCAAGACAGACATCTGCGGAACGCGCAAATCAACTGTCACACCGCATCTATTTGGTGACGTTGATTGGTATATAATGT
>NW_008752206.1:1247-3847 GCF_000715545.1 Opisthorchis viverrini | reverse complement strand
GCATATACGTTAGGAGCAGACATTGTGGACAGACTCGATGATGGTTTCGGATTCGCAACCGGCTTTGCACTGCTCCATTAGATGAGTTGTGTACTGAGCTAACTCGGGGACCTGAAGACAGATAAGTTACAGAATCTCAGCTGGCAAATTCATGCAGGCATTCAAAATATATATTTACCACGCATACGACGGACCAAAGATCGTACATGACCAAAACGGGTTTGAACCAATGCCTACGAATGCTTTCAAACAAACAATAATCTGTTCACATAAGATTCATCCTAGGGTCCACCAACAGAAGTCAGCACTCTCCATAAAATGTGGCCTAACAGAGGGGGTGAATATCAGTGAGGTATACTGAAGGTCGAGCCAATAGTGGGCCGGTGAATCGAAAACGTATACATGATAGTCGTTGATGAATATCGGCATATCGGAATTTTGGACATTTCGAAGCGTCTTGAAATACACTACCTTACTGCTGGCAGAGAACACACGAAAGATTCCAGCTACGTAGCAGATTATTAAAATTGTGTGAACTTCAGGAAAAAAACATTTGTACCTCGACGTTGTTCGATTGGAATGACAATACCAGCAACTTTAACCAGAAACGCTGACCAAATGTTGCTTCACTACACTGCTGAACACAGACCATTCGTCACGACTCCCTGGAGTCACATACGAAATAATCAATCACAATGATGTGATAGTCGGATTAGGCAGATTAGGGTTTCATTCAGGCGAAAGAGGGCAACAGAGCCTGTCAGACGGGCTGAACCGAAGTGAACTGAACTGGACTGAACTGAAGAACTGAACTGAACTGAACTGAACTGAACTGAACTGAACTGAACTGAACTGAACTGAACTGAACTGAACTGACTAAACTGATCTGAACTGAACTGAATTGAATTGAACCGAATCGAACTCAACTCAACTCAAGTGAACTGAACTGAACTGAACCGACCTCAGCTTCACTGATTTCAGTAAACATCATTCAGCCGCTGTTGATCGTACTATATCTACGTGCTCATTCCCTGTATTAGGAGATCGTATTCCAGATCTCCGCCGATTTCTTAATATTCTGATCGTCTACATCACTTTCCCCCCTCTATGAGTTACACGTGTGCTAACTTTCACAGACACAAAGACGCTTCGGACGCTTGGTATATTCACGTGTTTACTGCAAGGAATAATAATTCCATTACACTTCGTATTATTTGTATTTCCGATTATGCTACATCATCTTCCAAATTCTATGGTTCGCCCTGAATTTTCCTATCGAAACTGTCGTTTGTTGGACGTTTAACTAGGAATTCCATGGACTGACGCCCGTCTTAGATGACGCACTGGGTGGTGGCATTGGCAAATAAGGCCCACATACGTTTTTCGCACTGGTATGTGTGCACCACGAGGCCAAATCACCTGCTGAATTGTGAAGCAGTGCTTCTGGAATTGATCGAATACTTCCTTGCTACACATGAGTTCATCCTTCTTGGATAAGCACTTCAGTAGGACAATCGGAAAGGGTTCTACCTTGTATAATTCGTTCTTTCATGTGACGATCACTTTCTCATAATTTGCGCGAATAATGACAACTGCGGTGGATTATGTGGAAGAAAATTAAATATAAATAAATCATTCGGAGGTTGTACAGTGCCAGCCAAAAGAAGCACGAAGGAAGAGATACTCCTCAATTCTGAACAGGAGAAGCCGGAATGCCAGGGTCAGGCCCGGTCTGCAAACCCTCCGGCCAGCCAGTTCGCGTCCTAACAACTGATCTATCATAAGCTCTCTAGAGGCAATGCCCTCACCCCAATACGAGGCATCCAATAGTTGTTCTATGGTTTTCGTTGTGAAGCAGTTGTGAACCGAGTTGCGTGATTCGCTTTTGTCTATTTCGTGCCACGTTCAATCTGGGAAAATGTTGACATTTTAAATCCCTGGCATCATGCTCAATCTTAAGTCTGCTACTGTGGAAAGCGAAATGCATCATTTAAGTTAGTTAACTTACAGCCTGGGGAAACAAAATGCCAATTCACTTTAGTTTGTCTCGGGAATTTGGTTTGGGTCAAATAGCATACTCCTACATACGGTGCTCTACCCATCCACAAATTCATTCAAGAATGGGTGAGTGATGAACACGTTTAATATTCCATTCAATGCTTTATTTATTATTCTATTTTTTAACATTCAAGGTGATGTATATATACCCCAATTCGAATAAATACGTATTTCTTGTTAGACTGTGCTCTACGTGCGGAATTTATTTATCAGAGCGCCTCCCTAGATGAGATCAGAACAAGTTCGCATTACTTGTCTAAGAGCGCCTTCTGAGCCCTTGAAGTCAGTACCAGCCTTCTTTGTACTCAAGTTCTAACATTTCTCCCATCCACTCCGGTAATCGGTCACTCCACTGTGTTGATTTCCATGCTATACTACGCATCCTGTGTATAAAAAAAATCCTCTCTGGAGAAACTGGATAATGATTATGGACAGACAAGATAAATCTGGCTTGGAATAAGTCCCGTCCCACGTGCATAAACATCGACCAGTTGTGAATCCGATACAACAACATCATGTTGACAATGGGGTGAGAAAACAAC
>NW_008752206.1:0-1225 GCF_000715545.1 Opisthorchis viverrini | reverse complement strand
TTACTTGTCTGATTGTTCGAGAATCTACGACCTTACCAAGGACCTCATTTAAATATCCGATGAAGTTTCAAAGGCCTGTATGAGAACATATTCAAAGTCGATGTGGCTACGTTTAATGATGCGTTTCTAGCATGGTTCGAGTGACCGCGAGAAACACTGAAATTTGGACAGTGTGTTTGAGTCGACAGACGGCACACAACTGTTCTACCTGTGTCGGCGGACTGTCCTATTTTTGGTCGTCCTGTGCACCTATCTTGCGCTAGTACGTCGTATAGGTGGAGGCGTCTTGATTAGTCCACAAGGCTTGAGAATCCCGACGGTTTTACCCAAATGACGCATCCTGTGTATAAAAAAAATCCTCTCTGGAGAAACTGGATAATGATTATGGACAGACAAGATACATCTGGCTTGGAATAAGTCCCGTCCCACGTGCATAAACATCGACCAGTTGTGAATCCGATACAACAACATCATGTTGACAATGGGGTGAGAAAACAACTGCCAAAACAGACCAGTCCGAAAGACACGTTACTTGTCTGATTGTTCGAGAATCTACGACCTTCCCAAGGACCTCATTTAAATATCCGATGAAGTTTCAAAGGCCTGTATGAGAACATATTCAAAGTCGATGTGGCTACGTTTAATGATGCGTTTCTAGCATGGTTCGAGTGACCGCGAGAAACACTGAAATTTGGACAGTGTGTTTGAGTCGACAGACGGCACACAACTGTTCTACCTGTGTCGGCGGACTGTCCTATTTTTGGTCGTCCTGTGCACCTATCTTGCGCTAGTACGTCGTATAGGTGGAGGCGTCTTGATTAGTCCACAAGGCTTGAGAATCCCGACGGATTCAACCAAATGCTTTCGGCTTTTCGCAAACGAGCTTTGACGGCTACCTTGATGGAAAAACAACTCGTGCTTCGTGACGATGGCGAAACACGAAACAGCCTAGTTGGAATTCAGGTTACTTTGGCAAAATCGCACAAAACGATGTGTGCCCGTTAAAAATGGACGTTGCGGATTGACCCCATGCGAGTTTCCGGATGTATCCGGCTTTGCGCAACTCCATTAGATGAGTTGTGTGCTGGGCCACTTCTGGAACCTAAAGACAGACAGATAACATAATCTCAGCTAGGAAATCAAATCGGTCCTGCAAACGAAATAGTCGGCATCCAAACTACGGACCGATGACAAGACCTGTCCCACACAGGTTTGCACCAATCCC
>NW_008752205.1:206222-215821 GCF_000715545.1 Opisthorchis viverrini | reverse complement strand
ATCTCATTGTGCGAATAGCCAGCGGCGAACATGACCCGCTCCCGCTTTGACTATTGACACAGTGGCTCGCTCTAAGCGGTCCGCTACTCTGGATTTGCAGTCTATACATGGGCAAGTCAAAGTTTGCAACTTATGGTTCCCTCTACAATGATATGGTCGGCACTGCTGTTTTTGTGAGAGAAACATGGTGCCCACTGTTACATCCAGAAAAATATCAAAAATCACACAGCTGTAACAGCCTTTTTGTATTCAGCTGTTATGATACCAGAAGATAGCGCAAGGGCCGGAATACGGCCATGTTGCCTTAGCCTAGACAGGGAAAGTCGAGAGGAAGAGGTCGGGTTCGATTGACGGACCGTCCAGTCAGTAAAGATGTACTTCAACCACTGTGACATCTAACCCCCAGAGTACCCAGCGCAGCGTTCCAACCTATCCCTTTGCAAGGACGAAAACATCAAGTGAACGATGACGCCATTTGACTACCACCAGCGACCACAAATGGAAACCGTTTCATTGTTTGACTACCTGAATGAATGTCGTGTGGTTGTGCCAGTAATGCAGCAAGATGCCCTAACGAATGCGGCAGTGATGGTGTCCGAACGGGAATCGCGGTTTGCAGTGACGTTCGTTTCAGAGCTGGAAGAAGGCCCAGATTTTGAGAGCTACTTGTTGTGGAAAATGTGTGGAATCCTGGAGATCCGTAAAAACAGGATACCGCTTTATAGTACAGATCCATAGAAGAAATACTACCCTCGTTGGCCGCTGTGAAAGCGAATTCTGGTATGCATGGAGAACTATCGAACAGCTGTACGAAATGGGCGACTACGCGCTCTTACACCTTCAAAGAGGACCTTCGGGTGCTCCTGCAAGATGCCAAGATGCCATTGTGTGGCAAGGGCCATACGTTATCGCCAATGTGGGACCAACTAACACCTGTCATTCGGGACCATTCGTAACCACAAACAGATGTGCCGGGGGCACAGTGCAATCAGCTAAAGCCCTCTTCTCCATCTTGTAGTGGTTAACGGCCCTATGGAGTCTCTAGTGAACTGAACAAATTACTGGTGTAAGCCAGATACAAAGTCACAAAGAGAAAAATACAAGTAAATCTTGACTCACAGTTCAAAATAGGAGATTCCGTTGTTCCGTATTCCGTTGAACCACCACACAAAGAATAGTTCTATCTTCCTGGTATCCCAGATCTCCGGTGATCGAAATATTATTCCACAAGTGTGAATATATTAGTCCAGCGTTTGTAGCTGAAATGTTTGTTCACGTTTAGTATTAGCAGCGGTCAGATATAGCTAACCGGCGGTCACAACAACAGTCACTCAGCAGAAGTCTCAAAGTCACGTTGGAGCCAACGCGCGGGCGGTAGCGGTTGTATTTCAGTAAAACAAACTTTTGTACAGCGATGTGACTGGTAATGATGGGAAAAAAGAAGATGATACTGAGCATGAAAAAGAGCAGTTTACAAGTGCTACAATCTGATCTTGACTTCCGCCCATTAACTTCCTACTATCCTCCGCCTGTTAGCCCCAAATATGACGTTAAGACAAACGATTCAAACTCTAATTTTGAGAACTGAGGATAATACCCCAGATCGAGAGGGGGTAGTGTAATCTAATTGAAACTAGATTGTACCTGCTAATGTGCGTTCATCATATTACCAATGGGTATATCTGTAGTAGGTAACGTGAGCAAATACCAATTCAAAGTAGTGAAATCAAGCGGGAAAAAATGGGCGAGATGACACAACTCACAGTTCGTTGGTACAGTTATTTATTACCACCACAATAAATCCAAATCACTCTCCTTCCTGGAATCTTCCTTGATATATTCCCAGATACTTTCTATCCCGTCGTAGTCTGAAAGGTAGATCACCGCTCGTTAATTCACTGCCAGCGTAATTCGACACAGCAAGAAGGGAACACGCCTTTCACGAGGTACAGAATTTGTAGTGTGTCATATTTCTTTTTGTATTCATTTAAACAAAAGTTGTTCGGTATGAAGAGAAGAGGAATAAGCTGAGATTTTAGTGAGAGATAGAAAGTTGTACGATTTGAGTAATGATAAGTTACAAAGAAAGTACTAATGTAGGCTTGTCAGAAGGATCAGCATACATCTTTCACCTCTATTGCAAACGCCCCCAATTGGCCACCATGTTCCCCGGACAGAAGGCAGGCTCCGCTAATGCACCTCATTGAGTAACCTTGATCAACTTCCAACTTACTCGAATTGTGCCCTCCGTTTCGGTTCTAATACACACACATCTCTGCCTAGCTCTTTCTTTCGTGCGCCACCGAACATGCGTGGCGTGGGTTGTGTGGTTTGTGCGCCGTGTGTTTCCAATAATATCAATTTCTTACATTACACATATCAGAACTAGCGTGTTACGTCAAAACTCCTAGTGTCACTGCTTTCCTGACTACCTACACAACACTTTCCTATGTATAACTCTTGGTAGGTCATGGAGCGCACCTTCAATGCGGAGGGGGATATACGCGCATTGCGTCCTAAAAAGGACAGGAAATTAAGTTCAGCATACCAGTCCAAACTTTTGCGGTCTATCTAGGCACCCGGGGTCTCAGTGAGGAAAGTATCCACCAGAATATTTCCGCCATATATATGGTTACTTCAGTAGACAAGGAAAGTTGGCGGTTTGCAAAAATACGAAAGTAAGTTAATGTGGCTTTTAGTTTGAGAAGAAACACAACAAAATTCAGCATTTTGGCTGGTGAAGTTTTACTCCACTTGTAAAGATTTTGCAGCTAAAAGCAGTGTGTGGCCAACGGCCCTCTTGTTTTTCTGCACCGATTTGAATTCGGTCAAGGTATGCTCGACCTAGTCAATTTACGATTATTTTTTAGGTTTGCGTGTTGCTCTAGCAAACACACCACTGGTGGTGAGGTCTGGCTGAAGGTTTGCGTCCGTGGCATTGTTGTTGTCAATCTTTTCCCAGATCGTCTGAATATGTGTCTGTAGACGTAGACATCTATAGACCTGTCACTTCGCACGCGTCTGCGCTTGGGTGCAGAACATGTGCGGAATCTGTGCGGAATTTTTCTGTACATTTAGGAGGCGTGGAGCCACTTTTACTTTTCTAGTAGCGGTTAAAATCCACAATACACTGCCTTCCATGGTCACCCTAGACTTAAATCGTTTTGTTTTGGTGTGCTACGCCATTATCAGCGGCTTGTCTCCCTTGTGCTCGAGTGAGTTTTGTTCTACTCTTATGTGCTTTATGCACGCCACGTTTCACGTGCACAAAGATTTAAGACCAGATTTCTCCATTTCAAGTAATAGTCACTGCCCCCTAAATCCGTTCGTATTGTGCGTAGAGGCTCAGCAAGTATAATGGCATGTAGACAAACATGTCGGGTGGTCGCAGCAAACGACCGATTACGTTACCCAACACATGGGTATGTTCAAAATGCCTCAGGTCGAACCTCTGTGTGGGAGTTTCATAACTGATCAGCCGACAAGTTCCAGGTATGCCCTGGTTGGTTGTGTATTGTAACGCTGTTTACCACCGACACCAATCCTTCTGATTACTTTGGGTCTAGGAGGCCAGTCACCACTGTGGTCCTTGTAAAACCCTTCACTCTAGATAACAGCTATTCGCCGCAAGAGGAGAGCCCACTCCCTTTTGTAACCGTCCACAGCCGAATAGGAATACCTTTAAGGCAGGTTTTCTGAGGCAGCTTTGAAAGATTCATAGTGAGGTAACAAATATCGACATTTAAATGAACTTTGACGGTATTCGGGTCTACACCAACTCGCGTGCACAGTTGTGGCCCATTCCCGCGTAATCCCCACTTTTCCCGGTCATCCTTTTTTATTTGTACACAATATGACAAGGACAAGCTAAGTGATGTTCAACAGCTTGTTTCCGACACGAGCGGAGTTGACGGCGGAGAGCAGTGTTTCCTCATTACCGCCATCCGGCTTTCATGCATTGTTTGTAACAGTCCTGCTAGGGTATTTCTGAAACAAGTGAAGGGGCATGCAGGATATTACGAATGTGATTACTGTACGCAGAATAATGTGCATATTGGTACATGAATGGCTTCCCTCGTTAACGGCTTCTTTATGTCATGACTCTGATTTCCGAAACCGAAAGCAAGAGAAGCAACTAACGGGTCCCGGTATGATGATAATTTTCTCCAACCAATTACGTGCACAGTGTGTGTCTCCGTTTGATGCGAAAATCTCTTGGCTTACTCAGAACTATGCCACTTGCACACAATGCTAGGCCCTATTGAATGATGCAACTGAGAATTAGCCCGTGGTCCTTAGTGCACATTTTCCCAGAAAAACGCCTAGATAGCGTAGAGCGGGAGCGGTGTAAGGCTTCTGTGTCCCGACAGTTCCTTCTGCACATAGAAGCCGTTGGGTCACAATACATTTTACATCCCGAATGATTCATATCTCTTTGTGTATTTGACTTGATAAACTGCCCCTTTTAATAGACTTATGCCGATTTTTTCATTGACGTTTCTTGATATATTTAAAATTGGCTACTAATTTCCAGAGCTGCAGTAGTATATATATATCGTTCAACCGCAGCAACCTTTCGGTGTCTAGCTACCACACAAACCAAAGGAAAGGTGAGGGCTGAGATACTGACAGGTTGCCCAAATCTAGACAGTAAAAGTCGAGAGGTAGAAGTTGGGTTTGAACCACTGACTATTGGATAAGTAAATTCGCGCTCCAACCGCTGAGACATCTTGCCTCAAGCGTGGATAGCATGTATGTCAATTGTGCTACGATGGCCGCGTTAAAGCTACAGCTGTCACCAGCTTTTGAGGACGAATCAGAGCATGGGTGCAGTGATGATACTTCATTTGCCACCGTAGGTATTAGCCCGCTGGCTCCAAAATGGCTGTACGTTCCTCACGCATCCACTAGTTTTCGAATATTTTCCATTTTCTGTAGATTTGGCAAATCTGTTGGCTCGGAAGTTGATAATTCCATGATAATGAGGCCCTAGCTGTCCTGGAAAATGCCACAGTGATGTGTGGAACGTACGTCAAAGTTCCCTATGGCCGTCTAAATTCCCTCAAGAGCCCCACATATGCAACGCTCCAAACCTTCAGTGATCTGGGACCGCATGGCTTTGCGCCATTTTCAGGTTTTCTTTACATACTTTCTAGAGCGGACTCAGAATGCCAAGGCCAATTCAGTTTTCAAAGACCTAGCCAACCTCGTTCTCACTGAATAAATTACAATATGTCTTGACTATGTTATAGAGAATTTGCTCCGAAGACTGCATATGAAATTGGATGCTTTATTTCCTGTCAGCAGTTCACAACCAAACAATGAGCTTTTCCTATCGTTGTCGTCCATGGATGAACTGGACAGGTAAGATAAAGGCCTCTGTAATGGTCCCCGGGATGCATGTTTGGTAAGTGTTGGTTTGGGTCACGATATTTGATTTCCAAAATGTGGAAATGTGGCTCCTGAGGGACGCCAGCGGTGTCCAACAGTATACAACTGACATACACGCATGTTGGCGTCGGTACTTGCTAAACTTGTTAAATGGCAATCAATTAATGAAAAAGGAGCCTTCGGTTCAAGCAATCTGGCCTAAGGTCCTATCTATAAGTATTTAATAGTTATTTTATAATAAGCTAATTTGTACAAATGGCCAGCTGAACTTCAGTAACTATATTTTTTCATTACAGAAGCGTCAACCAAAGAGATGCCAGATACAAATGTACGATTAATTAAGGGAATCGTCCATCTCTGGCTGGAAAACGACCGACAGAATGTTCGAAAACGCCTGAAGAGGGCTACCAAGAATGACCGATGAAGTGAATTTCTGTAATTTTTTCTTACCTCATTCATATAATTTTTTGTACTTCAGGTCACTTGTTTTAATCTAGGCAGGTAATATTCTGAAGAAAGGTGGGGATAGCTGGGTCATCACGGCACGGGAGCATAGTGTTTAGGAAGTTAGCGAATTGTACTTGGGGAAGCAATTAATGCCTGCAATGGACTCAATTCGCGCACCAGAGGATTTTCGTTAAGCGCGAACTGGGTCCAGAAATTTGTGTATTGGGTTCGGACTTTTTCGCACCCGGGTGCAGACTGGGGAACTTGATCCAGAAACTTGTTTCATCTCCGTGCTGGGTCTGCGCTTGTGTTCAGAAGTCTGCGGACATGGTGGGGAAATTTCCGCCCTCGGATGCAGATCTGCTGCGGAAGTTTCTGCACCGGTGCTTACTGAGATGGGAATGATTGTGGTGGGTTAGCAGTTTAACGGCAGCGAAGCAGTAGTGTTGGATGCTGATGTTGTGCTGTCGCTGACTGAAATGATGCAACAGAGCTTTCGTTGGTCAACCGGACGGACATTAGGGTGCCAGGAGTGACAGATCCTGTAGGACGTAAAAGAATATGCGTCGCATACTATGGTATCCAGCACAACACGGTTGAGTCGCTTAATGGACGGTTATTTAACAGTCTAGCTTGCATACTACGTAAACGGAGTCAACCATGGTTAATCAGGATGGTAACCAATGCTCACAGACAACAGCAAAAGACTGCTCCAGTTTTTATCTGGCAGCGGACTGTTTTCATGCAGCAAACATTTCCAAAAAACCGAAAACGTCCGGATAAATGGTGTTCTATAGCAGCGTACCTAGATTGCTTTTCACGTTGCTCCTCCTGCATCCTGACACTCAGACAAACTTGCCGCTGTTTATTCATGTGCTTAGAGGCTCTTCTCTCTTACCAAGGCACAGCGTCACGAAGCGACTGGACCTTACCGTGGTGTGACGGTTTGCGCACCTCAGTGATCCACGGAGCTATACTGAAGAGTGTCTCGCGACACTCACAGAGTCTCTCATACCATGTTGGTCAATGGTTAGAGGTCTGACGAACACAGTCTCCTGGTCCTCCAGGTTGGGGGTTGGAACATGTGGCGACCTGTTCCGTAGAGATGGTAATGCATTTGCATTTCCCGCCAAACACCGCTGCCTTGCGGTTAGGCTTTTGAGCCAAATGCTTTGGTTGAGGACCCTAATCGTCCTCCTGTCTAGGTGTGGTCGTCCTGGCAGTATCCCAGCCCTCGTACAACCATGACCTACACTACTAACAATACTCTCATGCCACATCGGCCGTCGCGTGGTGACATCAGCCGGGTCGCCTTACTTGCCGCATACAGCAGGGCGGGTAAGCGAAAACATGCTACTGCTGACGCCTCCCTTCTTACACTTTCACGTTTTCCGTCTTCCACCCTCCCCCGCCCAAATTTGAATACTTTATCCGCAGGTCCCAGCTCTAGGACTGACCGTTTTGCTCGCCCTGCATCACACTCAGCTGCAGCTTCTGCACGTCCGAGTTCAGTTACAACCCTAAACACTTCGAAGTCTGTTTTCAAACCCCGAAAGCCTGTCTACTTAGCCACTTTCAATGTTCGCACACTGAAGCAAGCAGGTCAACAGGTGGCTCTTAAGCGAAATTCTACGAACAACACATACTACTCGCGTGCCTCCCGATCAGTAGTATCACCGTTACACCGGTATCCTGGTTCCGTTCCAAATTTTCCGAAGGATGGACGTTAGGATGCCACCAGCGTCACTACGTTTTTTGGGGTGCAGACCAACCGGGCTGCGTACCTTGCTGCGTCAAAGGTATGATATGCCATGTCGAATTCATGGTGTTGACGGTGGACTGGTATCAGTATCGTATTGAGGCTCACCGGGTTCTTCAAGAGGCTGTGTTGGAAGAGGCCAACTGAAATGCTCTTTCAAGTTTTCAACCCATCACTCAAGACGACGACTTTCCGAGTGAATTGCTGTTCTTTGTTTTTCACCTATTGCATTTGTGACACCCGTCTTCTTTTGGCTGAAATAGAACGCAGCTGTTGCACGCAGAGGAAGCTTTCTGCGTCCCTAAGCTTTCACAGTCCATCAGCATCTTATCATTCTTTAAGTTCCTGATTATCCGGTGTCTGCGGGATGTGCGTGCGCCATCATAAACGCTAGTTGCTGGTATGGCGTTTTGATAGTAGTTAGACCTACTTGTCCCGCCGATATCCAATGTTCATTAGGTCGAGTAAGACGGTTGGGACAGAGAGCTCTGAAAGCTGACAGCATGGCTTCTTAACTCACTTCCATCTAAACCCCAAGAGAACCGCGTCATCCGCATGACTGGGCGCTCCCACTAGCTTTCTAATCATATCAGCTAGATACACTTGAGCTACCGAAAATTGTCGAAGTTCATGAAAGGAGTTGCTCTGCTTTGGCACGCATAATGCTGACGGAGAGCGAAGTGATAACCCGGCCCTACAGTGGCATGAGCAACTGTATACGAATCCGTTCCAGATGGTGACTCCTGTATTCAAAAATGGTCCAAGACCATCGTGCGAAAACCATTGAGGCATAAGCCCAGTATGCATAACTCTGTGGCATCTCATTAGGTTGGTCCATAACTGCAAGTTAGATCCGCGGAAATTAAGCTCGACTTCACTCGTCATAAATGCTGAAAATGCACCAATCCTTTTGACTTCCGTTAGGACGGTCAGGTCCTAATGAACAATTCTACCCTTTGAAATATTTCACTGAGATTTCATTTCCTCTCTGTTGTAGCCAACTGAGCCGCAGCGCTCTTCCTTCCATTGGTTCGTCTGCAATACAGCTGATCTTCATCTGGTGTCTTTTGTCTTCTTTGAGGTTTTCCCAATCAAGTAACTAGACTATCAACGTGACAGAATAAATTGCATCAAGCTCCTAAATCACTCAGCTAGCATCCACGACGCAATACTGGCGACGGGGATGGGAGGATTATTCACGGAAAGTGTGACAAATTTTCTACGGGATGCGGAATCCACTTCGAATGATACAAAGACAGAATTCGATCTACATCGATTCCGCTGTGATGTGGGAGGTGTTTTAAATGCGCTCTTTCGGTGTTTAGTCGGCTTCGCTCTCTGTGGGAAACAAATCCTTCCTTATGACCAGTACGGCGACACGCCTGGCATTTGTTTCCTGAACGGACAAAAGCGAACGTAATGCCAGTCAGACCAAAATGGTGTAGAAGTTTTATTGTGTTTGACATGGGAGCTGTGCTGAAAAGCCTTATTCTGATTTCCGGAAACATGGTGCACTATGTCGTGTGAGCCAGATGATGCTTGGCCAATCATTGTGCTGTCCTGGTTCAGCTGGATGAGACGGTGACATTCAGCATTGAGCTCATGTCATGTAGGGTTTGGGTTTTGTTCAAGTTGGTGCGACAATTTTGTCCGAATGTTTGCATGACGAGACTGGATGAAGAGACTGGACCTTACCTTACCGTGGCGGTTTGTGTACCTCGGAGACCCATTGAGCTATACTGGAAAGTGTCCGCGCGACACTCACAGAGTCTCTCATACCAGGTTGGTCAATGGTTAGAGGTCTGACGAACACAGTCTCCTGGCCCTCCAGGTTGGGGGTTGGAACATGTATAGCGACTTGTTCCGTAGAAAAGGTAATGCATTTGCATTTCCCGCCAAACACCGCTGCCTTGCGGTTAGGCTTTTGAGCCAAATGCTTTGGTTGAGGACCCTAATCGTCCTCCTGTCTAGGTGTGGGCGCCCTGGCAGTATCCCAGCCCAC
>NW_008752205.1:191521-202378 GCF_000715545.1 Opisthorchis viverrini | reverse complement strand
CCTCAGAATGATTGTGTTAAGCTAGCACTATGTCCATCCCCCGTCCACCTTTACTTTTTCTTTACAATAAAGCTTTCAAATAAGTCATGGTTGTACGGCAGTGAAGCATTGGTGTTGAACACTGATGTCATGCTGTCGATGAGGATGATAATCATGACCAAGGCACTCAGGCGTCATCTTGCTATTGGTCTCCTTGATTACAACCTCCGTCGATGGCTGCTCGCCTGATTCAACTGTGAACAGAAATTTGAGTTCCGTCCACAACGGTCTACTGTCGGTTGTGTTTCACTACCGCCTGGCCTTTTATTCGAACATTTTTTGTCTAGAGTTTTCTACTGCGGTTGACCCAGCTGGCTTAGGCATGTCTGACTCCATATACTTTTCTTAACTATACTTTACGCCCGAATATATTTTTTGGTTTATCCTAACCAACTCGTCTCCAGTTTTGGTGCACAGGCCAGTAGGACCGGATACCACATGTATATCTCTTTTAGCGGAATACTTTCTGTTTTACCGGCTGTTCTGGTAGCTTGTATCAACGTTGGTTGCGCGTTGACACCTCTTTGGTTACGTTTGAAGCGTCATGGTTGTCTACGCTAAATTGGTAACAGGGGCAGCGTCTTTTCACACTACTCGGTTGATGTTGCTGCTAATTCAACCCACCAGCGGGTTTTGAAAATCCATGCGCTGTGTGTCACGGTCTAAAGCAGGATGACGTTTCTGACCATTCTACCGCATTCTGCTCTCTAGGCCCACCTGTTATCTTGTGACGGATTGCATCACATGCGAGATTCGTGTTTTCGGTACTAGATGATTGTTTTCACTAAGGTCCTCCCCCAACGGATATCATTTATTGGTGATGCCCATGAAACACGTTTGGCTACTGTGTTCCTTTCAGGTAGCCTGATAGCTGAGCATCGAATGGATGTTACAGCTATACAGTTTTTTGATTTTCCACGTACTACAATTGGTGACCTTTGGTATCAATTAGATAAAAGCTTTGAGTGTGTGAACACCAACATTTCAGAGGCCAGGTCTCAGGCGTACTTTCCTACGAATAAAGCGCTCCCCATTTGGACACGGAACTTCCTTCGACAGCTTATTTCTCTGAGTTTTCACAGAGCGGTGAGAAGTTTGGTAAAGGCCCGCCTGGCATTTTTAATGTGAGCATCTCTTTGTCCCTTGAACCATCATCAACAACAGTAACGTTATATCAGTGATCAACAATGATTCTTAGCTGCTGTACAACCGTAATTTATTTGAAAGCCTTATTGTGAAGAAGAGAATAACAATGGACGGGGAAGGGACTTTATGCAAGCCTACCACCATCATTCTGAGATGCCTCCAACCCCAGACACTCATTCAGGCAATCTGGATAGAAACTGTCAACAAGAATGATACTGACGTCGACTGGCAGTCATATCCTACAGTGTGTCCAACCAGACACAGTGAAGACCACACGATTCTCATCTTGAAAGGTGATTCGCACCGAAACCATCCAGACTTTTCGTGATTTCCTTCATATACCTATAATCTACACCTCTGCACTCTTCCAGATAAAACGCTAACCACCACTATGCTTGCGCCATCCTAAATTGGATACATAACACAGCATTCTGTTCAAATGAAAAAGTGTTTGGAATGCTCAATACCCTGCTTAACCAACACAGCTTCCGGTGCTGGACACATTCTTCCTTGGAAGTTCCCGTTGCCCGACTGCACAGTTGCTTTCCAATTGCCTTGTTACGGATTAGCCAACATCAATCCACGCAAGCTGTGGTTCTGGGGCGACGGTTGTCGAGGACCTGAAGATGTCTCAGTTCCGCTGCTTTCACAAGCAAATTTTCACAACCGTACAACAAAACAACTCGCACTGTAGCCTGGTACACGCATCCCTTGAGGTCCAGGGATACACCACTTTGAGGGCACAGGTGTATCAAATTGGCAAACACAACCTGAGCTTTTCAGGTTCGTGCATTGACATCATCTGCCACACTACAATCGGCACCGATACAACTTCCAAGATGAGTAAAACGCTCTACAACTTCCAGTGCCTTACCCTGGATTGTAAGTGGCGTGTTCAGTGACTGCATGTCTACGGGCATGACCTTACACTTTGTGGGTGCAAAGTGAATACCAAATGACTTTGGTCAGTTCATTCAAAAACAGCTGCGCCCTCTCTTCGAAGAGGAAGATGATGTAGTCCGTAATTTTAGATCAACAAGGTTTTTGTCATAGGGTTTTGAAGGCCTTCCAGAGATCATGAAATCGAATAGGAATGGAGGAATTTGGCATCTATGACGGACATTGCTTGGTGTACGGAAGCTTTTGGAGAGCTCTTTGCGTACTCTCGCACGCCCAAATGCCTGAGGATACAAAGAGCTTATCACATTAAAAAACTCCCCTGATGGACAAGAGTGTTAAGGAAAACAGACCGGTCAACTGAGTCGAATGAGCCTTGGAAATACAAGAATACTTAAATGGTGGGTCGTTTATACTTATGGCGTTGTTCCACTGTCTGACTCAATGTAAAGATTTGGTCAGTGCAATCCCTACCAGGCCGGAACCTTGCTTGGTGCTCTCGATTTACCATTTCACAAACCACCATAAGGTAACAAAACACAACTAACGCTAGCAGTCTCGTTACAACCGAGGTTAAGCTGATCCCCTTGTTGTTATCACACTCACTACGGGCCCGTTTTTTGAAAACGGACATTATCACCGACCCTCCCTAGTTGTGTGGGACAGTCTCCATTCCCCAAATGCAGGCAAGCAGATCAGACAAGCACTGACTGACAAGCTTCCTCCATCTTTGAACAATGCGGTTTGGAGGTCATCTGGACGAGAATCTCGGTGGCGCTTGAGACCGTAAGGGGCTCCACGTTCACGGTACAAGGTTTTACGTCGAATGTGGGCTTCAGATTAGTGGCAGATGATGGGCACGATAGCTGTTTGAAGTATTTGGCCCACCGGTAGGTGCGTTTCTGTTTATTCATCCTCTTTAATGTGTGCAGCGATTAAAGCGACTCGGCTGGTGGCATCACGCGAAGGCCGATATGGCATGAATTAATTTGTGTGTAAAATTCATGGTTGTACGTGGGCTGAGATACTGTCAGTGCACCCACACCTAGACAGTAGGACGATTAGGGTCATCAACCAAAGCCTTTGGCTCAAAAGCCTGACTGCAAGGCAGTGGTGTTTTGTGGGAAATACAAGTACATTAACAATTTTAGGAACAGATTGCCGCACATGTTATGACCCACAACCTGGAGGGCCAGGAGGCTGTGTTCGTCAGACCTCCAACCGTTGACCAATCTGGCATAAGAGACTGCGACTTTCGCACATAATCCATACAGTATAGCTCAATGGGTCACCGAGATACACAAACCTCCCCACCATGGTAGATTCCAGTCCCTTCGTGATGAAGGGCTGAGATACTGCCAGGATGCCCAAGCTTAAACAGGTGCAGACGGGATGCAGAGTTTGGGTTCAAAACACGGACCTCTTTATCAGTGAATTCGCGCTTTAACCACAGCTGTCTCAGCTCATCTGACTGTTTGTCTTACTGTTTAGTCCTCAATGTGACTATCTACACATGCCTTTGGATGTGCCCTAACATATTCTCTCCGTTCCAATTATCCGCCTTCCTCGATTTTTGTCTGTGAATGCTGTAGGATAATGTACCATGCGGTGCCATGGAGGCCGGATTGGATTTCTTATATTTAACGTTTATTCTCGCCATATGTTTATAGCTTTGTCGTTCCGGTTGATATCGTCAAGATGATGCCTCATCGGATTTGGCGCCTGAGACCGCTTCGTTTTATATATCAAGCAGCTCTTTCAACCCTTAACGTTCAACCTATAAAGAATCCTGAGATTAAATGCCGATCGGTAACGTTTACTCTTTATGTTGTTGAGATACATGTGCCTGCTAGATATTCATCAACAATAAGTGGCATGAGGCTGTCAGTGGAAAACACTTTCGGACTGTGAACCCAGCAACCGGAGATGTTATATGTGAAGTTTCATCCGGCGATAAAGTAAGTTTGTTTTCCGATTTTTGTAGAGTGAATGTAGTCGTTAGAATGTGTGTATGTCAAACCACAGCGTTCTACGGTTATATACTCGCCATTTCGGACACCGTGAGTAACCTGTCAGAGATCTTTACGAACATGTGAGTACACGCAAATAAGACAGTAGAATGTATTCAAACGGAACGCCGTCCTATTAAGCCCATATGCGTTGTGTGCAAGGTAATGAAGAGGGCTGTAAACCAAATGCTCCTGATTATCTCCTTACCAAAAACTTAATTTGCCCAGCTCAGTTTGGTTTCGCCACGCCTCACCTCAGCCCCTGAGAACAATACACTGCCGTGCATTTTTTCTCTGAATTCTTTCCAGATTTCGACATAACCTCCGTTGAGCTTCTAGCCTATCACAGGGAGCATAAAGGAACTAGGGGCTCGGTATCCAGATGGCTTTACGCCTTAACATTTAACCGGTTCACACCATTTTCACATCTTCAGCGGAGCCACTCAAGAATCACTGTGGGCCTTACACCATTCCTCACCTCTATGGCTCGCTTCGCGCTTTCCTTTTGCGCTAATGTAAAGCGCTACTTTGCGCTGAGTACCTAAAGATATGGTACTGTGATTCTCGTACAGGCCACTGATATCTGCGCTTCCTGGGCCATAACCAATCTCATCCTTGTAATCAAAATACACAGGTTTGTGAACATGTGTTTCCAATAGTGTCTCTCCTGGCAAATATAGCTAAAAAATATGGAAAAGGATTACGAAGGTACTGAAAGCCTTACAATAGGTCTAAAACAAGGGTACTCTGATTAGCTTGCTTGTTAAGGACTGTGATTCATGTGTTAGGGCAATCTCAAAGCCTTCACGTACATTATCTGGTGACAGAGAGAGGGGCCCTGGATGTTGTCAGTGCTATTTGGCGTAGGCCGTAAAAAGATTTTCTAGGTAACAGGAAATAATACCAGTCGTTTTTATGTATGTTGCACCCTTTTGATGCCTAGCTTCCATACCAACGGAACGAAGCATGAGGACCGGGACACTGCTAGGTTACTCAGGCCTAAATAGGAACAGTCGAGATTCTAAGGTTGGGTTCGAACCATGGACCTTTCGGTCCGTGAGCTGGCCGAGCCTTCTCGAGCTTGTTGGATGCACTGAAGAAGGCTTCAAATGGTGGCGAAAAGTTAGTGAGCAAATTACCAACCTCGGTGACAGTGGGTGCACAGCTGTCCAAATATAAGTTCCAGGAGGCCTATATCCAGCGAACACTGATATGGTACGATAAGTTGTCCACATCCATTGTCGGTCTTAGCAAACAGCTTTCTGTTTGCATTTCGGACTGTCAGACTGACAAAAGAAAATAATTGAATTTTTGTTATACAACCATTATCCCTCAATCGTTCGAGGCATCTACTTGGTTAGGCTTTCACCTTTGTACAATCTTTATCATCCATTATGGCCAACTTTATCTTCCCAGGTTGTCAACAGAATCATTTTTCTGAGTAGCACTATTCCAGAAGCTTTATTAGCTGCGTAAAATTGTATCAGCGCCTGTACACTAGTGTGATTAGAATTTTACTGTACGCCGGGCTATTTCGGCAATGATAGAGGGCATCAGCTGGATCAGTTTTGAATTATTTGAGTTTGTCATCCGGCACAAGCTACTTGACTGACTTGAGCATACAGGTCCTCGAACTAGGTTTTTATTTTTATTTGACAGTGCTTTTTTCGAAGAACACAAAGTTCATGCTCTAGGCAATTACTCCCAACAACCTGCTGCTAAGTATATCAGATGGGAAGTTGTGCAAGTACCCTTCTGGTTGATTTGGAGGAGTTGCACAGGCGTGAGTATCATGCATGTGATATATCTCTCGAGGGCTGACGCTGGTTACAAGGCCGCTTATTGTATTCCTTAACAGTTAATACCTCAAGAACCGGCTTACACATCGTCGTAAGTCAATCAGGTCGAGAGAGATGAGTTCGGGTCTGTTTCTACATCTGCTCAGTTTGGGGTAGACACATGTACATGTACGGTCCTCGATAAAATCAGTCTATCCGTTCGCATTTGTAAGTCTGGTAACAAAGCTGAAATGACTGTCAGTTGCTCATTATCTGTGAATTCATTGTTTGTTTTAAGTAGTGTAGATATTGTCATTTTAAGTAAATAAACAAAGTTCTGTGAACTTATGATTTTGATGGCCACTCTGCCCCATAAGGTAGCAGAAAAGCATCCGTATATCCACCCTGATCATTCCTTCTTTTTTTAACCGCGAAAAAAGACATCCTCCACATTTCTACGGCTATTCATTACAAAAACTTGGATTTTTGGATTGTTCGATGTTTGCCTTTGTAGGATGGTCCTCCGCTTCCCGAAGGGGACAGTTAAACTGGTCAAATCATTCCATTTTCTACATGCTTTATTTCACTTTTGTTAGACCCTTGGTAGGATACTGTAGTCCTGTGAGGCAACCATGATCTAAATGTAACGTAAGGATACTCGGAAATGTACAGTACAAAGATACGCTCTGAAAGATTCCTGCTGCGAATGTGTTATGCGTCCAAACTATTCTTTTTGCATATCATAGGCTTCGAGGTCTTTTCATGTGCACCTACACCCTCCTTTTCGCACTTCTCCACAACACCAACCTCCATAGTCACAGTTGCAAACAATTCCGGCACAGGTACACGATTTGGCTCATGATGAACTTGCTGTCCCCCGCAGTTATTTCAGTCTCGAATAGGCGCCCAGACGGGATGTGTCCCTCGCTGACTGTCTATGGGTGCGATATCGACCGCTCAGATGTGCACTGACATCACACGTAGGTGGCAAACTGCTGTTAAATGTAAGGTCAGTTTTTGGTGACCTGGGGCCAAGCAAGTAACTTCACATAGTCCGTAAATATTGAGTGCCGATTGAGGCCAAGCCATGGATACATATGAGGAAATTAGTTGGTCGGAAACCGAACCCTTTGAAACACAGTCATTAGCTACAGTCAACAATGACTTCTTTCAACTTCACGAGTATTCTGTTCCAAAGAACTTCTTTTCCGTGCGCAGAAGTGTTCGAAATGCTAGGCGCCTGCAGTTTGTGAAGTAAAGTTTTGTGATAGACGGAGTTGAAGAATTTCTCCAAGTCGGGATAACCAGTGTTATCACCCGTAACACCTGTATTCCGAGTTAGGGCAGTTGGAAGCCCCACCATTTGATAACTTCAATTGTCTAGGGTTACTGAGTTGCTCGTCCTCCATATATTTGCTTAGGGTTACTGGGTCGCTTGTTCATCATACACTTGAATATTCGTTTGTGACTTATTCATTTCATATCTCTGGACGGAAAAATGTGGAAAATGAGGAAAGAGTCGACGAATCCTACTCCAGGCCTTTTAAGAGCCGTTCAAACAGTTTGGTTATCCACTCAGCAAGACGTCAGTTAAGACATTGAGTTCGGCAACGAGCCGTTGGTTAGCAGTGTGACTAGCTAATAACTGCCTCGTGGGATTCGTATCATGTCAAGTTGCTCCTCGACCAACGAATTTTCCAGATCGAAGCTTCATTTATCGGACGACTTAATCACGCTGCTGACCCGCCGCGCGTGGCCGAACAGCCAAGTGTTCGAACTACTGCAAGGAGTTCATGTATTCGAAACTCGCTGGAGTTTTGTAAGATACGCACTGGCAGGCATGCTGTCACTTTCCACTGGACTTTTCAGCTAAATCTTGTCTGTTGTGATGCGATGGATTTGAATGGGTAGGGTTTTCCTGGGATATCGGTTAAGCCCCACTAGTGACATTTTGCTCTTGCACCAAACTCTGAGGTAGCTGGGATGGCTCGAGATGTCTGAGTGGTTAAGACGCAAACTTACTGACTAGAAGGACCTTTGTTTGAATCTGACCTCCACATCTCGATTTTCCTTCTTGGCTTGGGCGAGCTGGCAGTACCTCAGCTCTCATGCTCCCTTCAGGTGGCATGGAAGCTAGGTACCGAAAAGGTGCTACAACTGGTTTATTATTATTATTATTATGAATATGGCTATTAGTTATTCTCTTTAGGAGCACGGTCATTTTTACTATATCTTCACCTCTTTTAATCTATATCCAAGGTGACATTTGCTCATGGTCGCATGGCAGTTGACTACTAATGTATTGCGGTTAATGCTGACGAATCATCGATGAACCCTTCCGAATGACCTCTCGGTTCTTCAGCCTTACCAAACTATTGTTAATTCACATAGATGTTGCTGGTAGGACTTGTACAACAATCAAGTCACTAACCTCACTCTGGTGTTTCCTAAAATGTTCGAGTGGACGACTGGAGTACGTTGTTCCAACAGATTTGACCACCCTCTGGCTTTGAAGATTCAGCGGTGCGAACAAAGCCAAAGGTTGCTGGGTTTTCTGAAACAGTGGCCAGTTTTGCAACACAGTGCAGGATGTTTTGATCTAGGCTATTCACATACCCTGAAATTTACCTCGTTTCACCTTTTGTAATGAGGCCTGGTATGACTGGACAATGTTCAGTCATTGTAATGATGCTTTCTGCATATAAACTTAGTGTTTTATATTCGCAGCAAGTAAGTGAAATGCTAACATCCCACAACTTGTCTTACCAGTGTTTTGATAGAATGAACCTAACATCCCAAGAACGCTGGTTTATTCTGAAATTTTATCAGCAAACAACCGTGGCACTAGTGCCGCTGAAAACCTACGTTGCATCGTAATACAGGTATCTAATCGATTCGAAAATTTCGTTTTCTGCATATCATTGGCGGTTGTGGCCATCTCGTTTTTTCCTCAGGGCTAGTGGGTACCGATTTCTGGATCATTTCCTTACTGCATAGTTCACAATTCGGAAACACCCAATCTCTGAATTTCCAAGCATTTCCTGTTTATTATGTTACTGTGAAGTTCGTGCCTTGTAAGCCCAGTAGTAACAAAACACCATGAAAAGTGATCCCGGAAATTTCACAGATTATACAGTTACCTTCACTCCTAAAATGACGTTCACAAGTCATTAATCTGTCAACAACAAAGCCTCCTTTTCGCGCTGCCCATAGCAATTTCACATGGCTGTCATCTAGTACCGTAGTGTTGGTAAATTTTTGTGCCGACTTTCCATTCTCCACCCAAACAAGTGATGTTTTACAATTTTGTTATTGATTGTGCTGAGTGCGCATGCCACGGCATGATGTGTACCTGTTTACTAACTTTAGGCGTGAAGTACTCACGTATCGCCTGATACCGTTATCTTCATTTCTTCAGAGCTCTTTTCCTGTCAACTTGCTAGGCTGAAATCTTTAACTTTTTTGCAGGAGGACATCGATAAGGCAGTAGCAGCAGCCAAGAAAGCCTTCGAATTCGGTTCCGAATGGAGGCGAATGGATGCGTCAATGCGCGGTCGCCTACTGAATAAGCTTGCAGACTTGATAGAAAGGGATCGTGTCTATTTGGCCGTGAGTTCATTAAAAATGATCAGTCGATGGCGCCCTTTAACTAAAATCGCTGTTTTATTAGCGGAATCTACGGGTCTGTCATTGCCTGTGTGTGTGCGTGTATGGACATGCATTCCGTTTCCTACTTCTACTTTGGTGTCTACAGGGAACTCACCGTAAAGAGTAACCGAAATTATCCTTTTTGAAGTATGGTCTATTCGGTGATGAAATCTAGTTATCTCAGGGGGCGGCTATAGTCTCAGGGATTGTACCAAAAATCTGAATAAAGGATACAGTTAGTGGAAAGGTGACTGAAAATTCTTCCCCCTTTAACATCAATGAGAGTTTCTACATGATAAACTCCCCATGACTGTCACGGAGTATCTCTTCATAACCGACGTGAGTCGGAGTTCTACGCAGTTTGGTCCGCTGAAACCCGGATACTTAGGCAAGGTGGAAGCTTCTGGTCGGGACGATTTCCGACGTGTGTTCTTGAGATGAGTGAACTTCTACCTCTAGCATGTGAGCCCAGTTTATCTTCGTTTCAACTGAGATTTAATCCAGCAATTAAGGTCAGACGTAAGTATTCTGCCTGGAGAAGGAAACCTCAGGTCTTCAGTTCGAGCAGTCATCACTTGACGTACCATTCAACAACGGATCACATTACACGAACTAGGAAGTTGAATGCTGGTGGCGACATATCCTGTTCCATTACGGGTCAACCATAAATCGTGGTCGCATGTTGGAATCTTCTGTACTGCGCACTGCTAACGATTCGCCTTCCGACATGCAGGACATCTTTCACATGCAGGGTGAAATTTTCATATATCATCATTACCTACAAATTACAGGTTCCGCTTGTATTTCTTGTCTGAGGACATGCGGAATTTTTATGTACATGTTGGTCTTGGTAGGCTGTACACCTTGTCCTCGGATAAGCGGAACACCAAGAAGGGAACCTATCTTCAGGCTCTTCCTCCGTGGTAAACCGCATTTAAATGCTGAAGTAGCTGTGCGGCACAAAAAATAGTGTTTATAAGAATGTCTGTGGAAAATTACTGATGTTGATTGTTGCTACGTGGTACTTATAGCTAGAACGTGCTTGTCCGTAAATGGTTCCATTGAATGAAGATTGTGTTGAAACGGCACCAGCGCAAAAACCAAGTGTCTTTATATTCACTTCGACCGCCACAGGCAGTCCGATTTTCCGATGCATTGCTTTGTAAGGGCTAATCCAATAAATATTTTTGTCACATTTTCCCTGCGTGTAATTGTGTGCCTTCCAGGATGGGGACCGCGTGATCCTCACTGTGCCTGATTGGAGACACTACAAGATATGGCTGCCAACCGATGTCAGTGGCGTTCTTGTTGTCAGTTTCTGTCCAGATTGCCTGAGTGAA
>NW_008752205.1:182422-191461 GCF_000715545.1 Opisthorchis viverrini | reverse complement strand
ACAATAAGGCTTTCAAATAAGTCATGGTTGTACGGCAGTGAAGCATCGGTATTGAACACTGATGTCATGCTGTCGATGATGATGATGATGATGATGATGATGATGATGATGCGTGTAATTGTGTTTTATGATCGTGTGACACTTTGGTGAACCGTGAAAACTATTAACCAGACGGATAAGTAACCGGTCATACTATATCTTAAAGATGAAACGCGCAGTAGATGGCTTTTTTCAGGGCTAACTGCGCCTTATATCGTCTCCCAGTCCAAGTTTTGCAGTCCTTTACGAGGATCACTGCACGTTTAGAATAGCGCATGACTACACTCAGGTTGCCAAACTTCGTGAAAACCCAACGGATCTTTTTTGCTTATTAGACTTATAAATGACTTTAACTTAGTGGGACCTTTTACAACGAAGTCGCAATGAACCGGACGCTTTATGTCAAACTCTATAAACTCGGTCACACTGGTTCTGTGACACTCGTACGATGTGTCTTCCGGTTGTTAATATACTGATGTGTTAGAGGAACTAACATTAAATGTGTTCGTTATTGACAGCAAAAGGAATACGTTGGGCGGTAATCAACCATACTATTTCTCCTCTACAGGACCACAGCGGTAGGCTAATAACGTTACCACATTCTTTTAAGTACTATCGCTGGACCCTAGTCTTTGAATTCCTTGTAATAACATTTGCTTGCAGATTTTAGCCAAACCAGATGACTCGTTTCAATAACGGCAAGTCACAACAAGTGATTTGCTGGACCTATTTGCGTCATATCTAGTAGATCTTTGTTATCAGTGCAAACTCTTCTACCCTATAACAGTGCTTTTCAAGCATATCAAACGCTGAAGAAGGTCAGGAACGAGGGGATGCTATTTTAATTTGACCAAGCAAATGGCATAGGATATTCGTGCTTAAAAAGCGGTCTATGTTGAAAATGTTGACTGAGACAAAATATGTAATGCCAAAAGATAAACATGGTACAAAGAAATTGCAGTTGAAACTAAATAGCCACTTGTAGTGGCAAGATGACGATATCATCACTAATAAAATAGCAGTAACTCAGAAGGAAAAATAATTCGCACAAGTTAATCTTCCAGCTAAGAAGTCGTCAGTCGAGGAGGCAGTCAACACGTGGTCACTTGATGTGGATTCGGTGGTTGCCGGATAAGTAGCACTACGTACTTTTCAAGGTTGAGTTAATCACATTTCTAGTCAGCCGCTGGTTTGCGAACGGTGAAGTGTTCAGCTGCTAGTCGGAAGATCATGGAGTGGTAGCTCACAAGAGGTTCGTGAGACGTACATTGGTGATGATTTCTAACAAAAATGAAGGAGTTGTACAGTGCTCCTGGGCTTTTCAGTGTAGATCTGTTTCACCCACTTGACGAAACCTTTATTGGAAATAACATTGGTTCCAACATGAAACCAGAATGACTTCGCGACCTAAGACATACATCTCGTACGGGAAGTCTGGATGACAGCTTTGAATTTATTGACTCAGCATATCTAAATGATGGACAAATAACGATTTAGACTGATGACTAAACGCGCTTTATAAACCCGGTTTTAAAAATCCACTAGTTTTATGGCCGTATGCTGATTCGTCCGGCTACCAGTTTTCATTAATTAGCGAAGCATTTTTTCAAGCTGGGCAGTCCTTAAGAGATTTTCTTTTTTTCTTTCACCCTAAAGTCCTTGGAGTCACTGGATAATGGAAAGCCGTTTATGGAAGCTTACTATGCTGATTTGAATTTCGTTATCAAATGTTTCCGGTGAGTTATGGTCGGTTATTCATCCCTACCTAGTTTGTATGACTATTGGTGGACTAGTGTAATTGGCACAGCGACTCGCCTCTACAGTGAGTCGCCTGAGTCTGGTGGAATCAGTAATGCTGAAGTACTTCTTATATTCTTCGGGAAAAATAACTCGCCCACTATAGATGAACGATCATATTCTATTGGTTGCCCTGGCTTGGTCATATGCTCCGTATGCCAGTCGGCCAACGTCCTCCAAGAGCCATTTTCGAAAAACCATGCGTAGGGTAGAAAAGAACCAGGGGAGGTCAAACAATGATTCAGTGATGAAGAGTGAAAACCATTACCAGCAAACTCAGTAGTGCTGGTTATTTTCGTCTCCGTAGATGGGGACCCCAAGAGGAGATACACCAATGGTCAGAGACACTATCAGATATGACCCACTCACGTGCTCAGTGTAGCTCATGCATCCAAGCTGTTACCTTCAATGCATAGCTCCTCTCTCGATTTCCCCAACGGAAAGTCTACTGACACCACTGTATTTACACATCAATTATATCAGCTACCGCATCCAATGCATAGCTATCTACCCCACCTCCCTAAATCATCGACTAATGAAACCATGGAAGCCATGTTTACCGTACGGCAAGTACGCTTTTACAGCTGATCTTGATGATGACCTGTCCTCATCTTCCTGTTCTTCCAGTTATTCTCGACGAAGTCGCAGCGTTGTTTTAGTTTTTCAGTGCTCCTGTGTTGGTCTTCAAGGTCATTGACATAAAACATTGATCGCGACTGTTAATTGCTAAAGTCTGGTTATAGTCATCTTTGGATGCAGCAGGTACGATACTCTTAGGCGGTTTAGAAACCTAGCCACTACAAGTGTTTAAAAAGTCTCACTGAAAATTTCCCAATTTACTCATACTAGCAACGATGTTAGGAGATTCTGATTTTTTTTATCACCGAGCACGGCTGACAGATGTATGAGGTGCCCGCGAGATTTTCGTTGAAAAGAACGTCAGCGGGATATACCACGAATCCCACCAACTTGTTTATGTGTTCTCGTCGTGAAGGACAAATCACAGAGGCGAGGTGCACCACACCCGACATGCGTACGCTTTGCTATCGTCTCATTTCGTTTGAGTATTTGCTGGTTTTCTGGGAATCATGTTCATACCAATGATCCTTCCATACTGCCGCACAATGGTTCAGATTAGTTCACATTAGCTGGTCATCTAACGGCTGTTCATGTTCCATGGTTGACACCTTGATACAGTGCAGGTGAACCTGTGAGATCTTACATCCACGGCTGCTTCGTTCTTTGCCCTTGCTGATTTCTCGCACGGACATTCTGCCTGGCCCATACTCGAAGAGGAAAACTTTCCAATCGCAGCCTTGCGAATTCTCTGACATGACTGGAACCAACCAGTGAACACTGTCTAAGATCAGCGGGTCTAGCCCTGTTGTAGTTAAGATTGTTGTTAAACTAGTGTAACTACTTCGGGTCCGAAGGACAGCGGACCATTTTCATTCATTGGCTGTGACTAGTAGGCGCAAGACCAGAGACAACCTGAATATGAAAGTTTCAACCAACTAGAGACTCTCATAATTTGCTTACCTGAACTTTCAAACAAACTGACCAATGTTGGGCTCTTATGAGGGACCTCCAGATGGGCAGTACCGCTAACAGAGATGCACTATTTGGGCCTATGAAAATTAAGTCCGGCGCTGGTGGTGCACTTTTACTGACGTAATTTTCAACCCGTCGGCCGGATTATGAAATCATATACTCCCTTCGTGAGAAATCCAGCTGGCGAAGCAAACGTTCATTGCAGCTTGGCATGGCGTCATGTCACGCCCTTGTTCCATGGAAAGCCGATAAATACCGATAAAAAAATCATCATCGTCATTAGCTGCAAGAACAGCGTGCTTGTCGTAAGTGGTTGTAGATGCCACAATTTTGTTCACAGATGATTTGGAGAGATGGGGTAGGTAAGTGCGTTTTAGAGGCGGTAGCTGAGCGTAAATACAGGTCCGTCAGTGGAATTTTAAGTGGGGAGAGGGGGGGTTGGGAAAGCAATGGCTTGGATACACGAGCGCCATTGAGGACGCGACTGGACCATGTCTGTCAATATCTGCAATCATTGATGTGATCAGTCTCGGGGTCCCCATCCAGGGAGACGGCAATGATCAGCGCGGCTGAATTAGCTGGTAATGGCTCTCTCTCATTGCCAAGGCCTGGTTTGACCATCCCTAACTCGTTTCCACCCTTTGCATAGTTGTTCTAAAGGAACTCTTCGAGGAATTCAGTCGAGTGGCATACGGTGCACGTGGCCGAAGCAGCTCAACCTGTGAAGTGTGATCAACCGTGGGCGAGTTATTTCTTCCGAAAAACATTCAACATACTTCAGCGTTGCTTATCCTCTGTTCCCACCAGACTCGGGCAATGCTCCAAAGATATCAATTGTTGAAAAATTCGAACGCTAAATCTCTTTTTGAGTGCTGGCCAACAATGGTGGTGTCTGGATGACATATGTAAAAACCACAGGTTTTAATGTGGCATTACTGAGTTCTTCTTTGATGAGCCAGATTCATGAAAACAAACCAGAAAACTGTTTTAAGACGGAATGTACGCAATGCACGTGTGGTCGCATAACGGAGACAATATATGGAGTGAGACAAAACTTTGGCAAACGTCACAGAAGGAGTCATTGAAAAAGTTCTGGACAGACTTCGGCTAATCGCAGGTGTGTACCTCGGCAACCTATTGAACTATACTAATGTACCAACCATAGTCTCCTGCTCGTTTCGATAGAGGCCTGACAAATATGTTATCTTGGTCATCCATGTAGTGTTTTTACTTACACCGACCACTACTGCTTTCCAGTGGGGATTTTGAGCCAAGGCCTTCGGTTGATCACTTGAGGCACCCTCCTGACTGTGTTTAGTCGCCCACATGCGACGACAAGTATTTTTATTCCACGCCACTTGCCTCACAGAGCTTTTTCTCCAAGCCCTGTGCTGAGTGGAAGTGAGTGAGAGGTGGACAACGAAGTACGAAACTACTAATCAACAAACTTATTTGGGTGGGCAACTGCCGCCTGGATGGGGACTTCGGGATCAAATCATCAGTGGCTAATGAAATTGGCGGAAATCGCCCAATCGCGCAGTCAGTTGCACTCGTGTATCAAAGCTATCACCTTCAGTGCGTAGCTACCCAATTTCCGAACAAACTGAACATGCCTGCGCCTCCAAGGCCTGATTGTATGTTCCACTTTCCCGTTTTCCGGCGATTGAAACTGTAGCAGCTGGAACCAATATGTCTATGGCACACGGTTTAAAGCTGATAAATTGAGTGAATTGATTGTATTCTGTTCTGGTCCACTATACACAAGTGGGCCGTCAGGTGAATAGGTGCGACTTCTGGCGCCTTCCATGGCTTCCGTCTTCGTTATTATCCTTTAACTCCCCTCTTGTTTCACGTAACGATCGCTCTTATGTGGATACAAATCAGGGGCACGTTATTCAGGTATCCAGGGAAGTGACCAATCGCCATTGCTTACACTTACCATTTCCCTTCCAATGTTCAGATCCCATGCTGTTTGGTTGCCAGCCTTACTATTCGAACTCTCAACGAATGGGCCAAAAAGTTTCTCTTGGACAAAGTCCAATTTGTAGACGTTCACTGAATCTTCGCAGCTTGATCCAAGTACACCAGTTGACCTAGCAGAAACGTCACTATTTCTGAATCATCGACTATGAAATGCAGGGATTGTGTAGCTGTTGTAGCGGGTAGTGCTAGCGTCAATGATCTATTTAACAGAAGCTTCGTTGGTTGATTCTCTGTGCTACTCGCCTGAGAACTCATAAGAGCTCTCAATGGTCAGAATGCCCATTGTTTATAATTTCTGTTCATTCGTCAACCGACGTAGCTCCGGTTTGACGCGGAACACTTCATCGTAAGCTAGTTATTGGACACGAAGTGTTTGGGCTGGAGACCTCAGCAAAATTAGAGTGCCCCCAGATCATCGGACGCACTACTTGTTGGCATGTTCAGTTTAGACTCAGGACTTAATAATAATCATGACCGTCTTTTGCAACTTAGCACTGAGCACCAGTTGTGCCTCAACGGTGCTGAGTTTAGATGTGGTGGGCGCCGTTGTGCTATTGGGAAGAACCACGGAGACAAATCGGTCAATTATGTAGTAGGTTTTGATTACGAGGCTCAGCACTTAACTGTCTATCAGCCTGGGTTTCATAACCCAGTTCAGACCATGCCCTAGTCTGGTACAGGTTTTTGTTACTTTTCCTCAATAAACCGGCAAGCTTTATTAGCCAGAGGCCGAAGCGAGTTACCACAGCTTACTATACAATGCTATGTGAGTGGCCCCCTTTGGAGGTGTCTGTAACTGGGATGAGACAACCACAGATATATGCACTACTGGGTACTCTGATTGTGGTGTTTCGGAGTACATGCCAGGAATGAATCCCAAAGCGGTTATTGTTGCTCCTTCATCGAAGACGTTCAGGGCGTGGATTGTTTGGACAACTTGTTGGAAAATAGGTAAATCGAGGATAATATGTGGACAGACAGTCATGTGGAGTCAAAAAATCAGGATATGGAGGGGGATAGTGCAGTCGTTAAAGCGCAGGAGCTATTTCAACTAATTTTCAACGAAGGTTCTAAGACGGCCACTGTTGATCCGTTCGGTCGCATAATTGCAAGCGAGTTAGCAACAACTTTAGGCATCGAGGTAGGCTAAAAAAATCATCACTTCCTACCGTCCGACCCACACTCCACAGCTAACGAGAGTAGGTGCGCTGTAGCCAAACCAAACAGTTGTGACCTCTGAGCTTCAACCGACGTTCATTACTACAATAACACGATGTATCTTGAACACATGAAGCAGTTCAAATCTGCGGATTAAATCGTCCAACCAATTCTGATCGATATGTCGCAACGCGCACACCAACCAATCAATCGAATGGCCCACTCATACCATGTTGCCAGCTCGCTTACCTACGTAAATTTATGGAACGTGACATTTGCGCCTACGAGAACAACCACATATACACGTAGGTATCCACTATCTGTGGTCGGAGGTGCAATCAACCGTGGACTGGATTCGATCGCGTTAAAAATTCCATTCAGTTCATGTAGTAGAACGCGAACTGTCAGCGTACGATGTTTGTTCAATGACATCATCTACCGACAAAGAGACGGGGTTACGTTAGACTCTCCTTCTTAGCTCATATTCTTATAAGCAAGCTTGAACATAAAACCCACCATAGAAGAACTACCACTTTACAAACGTTGCACCGATGATATTTTTATCAACTCTGAATCCTACACGGCTACCCTGGTACTACAAACAGTTTTTAACCCCGCCCATATTCTACTCAGCTTTATCGGGGACTAAATGTCCCATGATAACTTACGGTCAGAAGCCAAGACAGTTCATTTCGAAGCAAATATACCTACACATTCCGGCCAATACTTCAACTTTTACAGGCTTCTAGATTTGAATTACAAAAGGAAACTCGTGACATTTTTTGCCTACCAAGCTTTCTGGATCTTGCACGAATGACAAACTGGATAATAAACCACAGGTCATTCGTAGAAATTTGGTAGTGATTCATGCCCCAGAAAAACTCGTACGGAGACATTTGAATCATCATCATTATTGACAACACAACATCAGTGTTCAACACCGATGCTTCGCTGCCATACAACCATAATTCATTCGCAAGCCTTGTTTTTAGGGGAGGAGTAAAAATGGATGGAGAAAGGACTTAGCGCTAGACTACCATAATCATTCCGAGGTACCTTCACCTCCAGACATTCATTTGGACAATCTTGATGGAAACTGATAACAAGAACGCCGTTGACATTGATTAGGAACCGAATCTTACAGCGTCTCCAACCAGGAGCAGTAAGGATTACGCGGTCCCGATACCGGAAGGCGAGTAGCCTCGGCAGCACGCAAACGGTTCGCCATGATACGCAGGAGGGGGAGGGTCAAGCTGACCCCTTCCTGGAAGGCAAGTCGCACTGTCAGTATCCAGGTTCTTTGTATTTTCTTTCATTTTCCCCTGCCAAGTCAAAGCTTAGTCATCTGTCTGTGTATTCCACTTTGTCGAGGCTGTTTTTGTTGGTTCGCTGCGCTGTATTACCCTTGACGAACGACATCCACTTAATATGTTCATCTGTCTTAATTTTCTGAACAAGAGCATGCCTATCCATGCTTTACCCATACATTGACCACTGGTAATAACGAGATCAAGTATGGTAAAAACAAGTCAGCGAGAATCATTATCAGTACGCGTCTAATAAATCTCCAGGGCAGCTCGAGCCCTTAACCTCTCAGCCGGTAGGTGGAGATTAAATCGTTCGGCCACTAGCGGCCGATCAGCAGTGATTAACTTACACTCAGACAAGATATAGAACTACTCATCTAACAGTCACGAGATTCATGTCATGTGCTCACATGTCGACCAGCCGCTCGAGTGACGAGTTCTCAGATGAATGATTCACTCATCTTATGAATCACTTGTCCTTCTGGATTCCGTGATTGAATGAGTTTCGTTGATCGCATTGTTGATTAACCGACTGGTCTGGAGGTCACGGGTTCGAATCTTCGTGGAAATCCATGTGAGTTGTTCTGCTGGCGGCTAATCCCAATAAGGTTGAAACAGATGTGCAGTGCTTCTTGGCTTTTTTAAAACATAGATTGGTTTCACTTACAGGGCAAAATCCAGATTGAATGTCCCACATCGGTTCCAGATCCCCCCTTGTAAACAAATCAGTGAGCCTTACAGACTACCACCCTCCATCTGAAGAGTTAAAAAATATGCGTATCGTATCACACAGGAGCCTTCCGAAGTCCAGAAGTGTTCTTACTGCACTCCCCAGGTGAAAAAACGATCAAGTCATGTTTGCATCCAAATGAGTCCTCAACGTCATCTTAGACCAGATACTGTAGAATGACTGCCGCAACCATTCGTTCTGCTCGACTGGTTATCTAACCTCAAACAATTTATTTCTTGTGGCCCTCCAATGTCCATTAATTTGCCGATTATAATTGGGGTTGAGAAACTGCAGGTGGTTTTTGGTTAGGCTACCATGGCGGACTCACAAATGGAAGGGCTTAAACACCTTTGTTCTTTTGTCCCTCCTATTGTATTGACAGTTGTTTCTCTGATTGCTTCATTGAATGCGGTAATCATGCAAACGAATGCCTGTAAAGTAGAATACGTCTTTTGGCACCTGAAGAAAAAAAAA
>NW_008752205.1:153742-182166 GCF_000715545.1 Opisthorchis viverrini | reverse complement strand
CCTGAAGGAAAAAACAACTCAGAGAAAATCTCAAGTGATTGGACTTTGGCGGTGTTTAGGCTGTGCAGCTCGTGGCTTGCACGAGATTTGCCGGGTCCAAACCATGCAGCCTGTAGGGTCAGCTCCAGAAAACAGCTAAGGTATGTTTCCTTTTGTTAGATATCCACGTCCATGCAAAGTGCTAGCATGACAAATACACAAAAGTTTGCTCAATTCTAACTTTCGCCATGTAGATATTTCGCTGGTTGGGCCGACAAAAACCATGGAAAGACGATCCCCTTGGATGGTGACTACATGTGTTTTACGCGACACGAACCGATTGGTGTATGTGGTCAAATCATTCCGTGGAACTTCCCACTGTTGATGCAAGCTTGGAAACTCGCACCTGCTTTGGCAATGGGTAACACGGTCGTGATGAAAACTGCAGAACAGACCCCACTGTCGGCAAATTGGGTGGCCCAGTTGACCAAGGAAGCTGGTTTTCCCGATGGAGTAGTCAACATTGTCCCTGGGTGAGATACGAAAATCGTTGGTTTGGTAATTTACTCGTTAGTTACTCTGAAATAACCACAGAGGCGTTTGAGGCTATATATTACCACCTCTAGGGTCGGTAGCTTTGTAAATCGGTCACTAAGCTGTTATGAGACATTTGTAGCTTTCAGCAGGGATCTAATTCACCGAAACGAAACACACGGTGCTCTTGTACTGATTCCCTACAGGGATGACCAAACTTAGTGGCTTTCTTCGTGATTTGGCGCAAAGAAATTGTAAATCAGCTTTCTTTGCTTGCAGATCGGATTTCACGTTTGCGGACTGGGTGCCAGCTCAAACCGATAGTATCGATGCTGCTTCAGAATATGCTGAGCCTGCCAGATTGAATAAAGTGCTTGGTGATCATGGATGGGGCTTGTATGATAGTGTAGCAACTTCAGGCTCACATTTAATATATATGCTGGTTTCCGTGGGCTGTAGACATAAGTTTGTTTTTACTCGTAACAAAACTAACCCTCAATCAATGAACATAACTAGACGTGACTAGACTACATAACAGGATCATTTGGGTCAACAATCTTATCCATCGTTATCATTTGTCAGAACACTGACCATTTAGGGGGTATTTTCCTTCCAGGAATTCATCTCATCAGACATACAGTTTACTCCTTTGAGGTGAAATTTTCTTGGTGGTTTTTTCCTAAAGGGATCTAATCGTGGATAAAACAGACAAATCATCCCCAAGAGAGACTAAATTCAACGGACTCCTCGATGCGTATTTCTGGCAAATTGCTAGAATGGAACGACCACACTCCTTTTCCTCTGACAGAGAGGCTGAGAGGGACGGCTGTTGTGAACTACCTTCTAGAGGGGACTACTCTTGGTTGGTCTTTGAGACCTGGCCGTGGTCAGGCGTTCTCTTTAGAGAGTGATAGCTACACCACCAAGAAGTGGCTCATTATGAATACCTTGGACCGTTCAGGATATTAGCAGAACATCCGAATGGTCAAAACCAGATAGTGTTGTCTGAATCGTATATTTGTTTTCGCTCTCCAGATCGGCCGTTCGGCCCGGTTGTCTAAAGGGATAGCTCGTCAAAAGTGACTCCTTGAAGCCTCTGTAAACAGTTTAGCTTACTTAGAAAGGATCACTTTTATTTGGTCTTTCTGCGTGCTCTGATCGACCATGAACGACGTAGTATGCAGACGGAATTTGTCTTTTGAGGTCCCCATCAATCTGGGGGAGAATCCCGGCCCTATTATGGTTGAACAGCCGCCGTATATGGTTCAGATATTGTAAGGAAACTGTGTTTATACGTTTTATATCTTGGTTTTTCGGGGAAGAAGTTTGTTCGAATTAAATCTCATTGGACCCTACCGAGGTGGTCTTAGTTCAAAGAGAAGGGATGCGCTCTCTCTTGGAAGTGAAAGGAAGCTTTTTGGTGGAACTATGTTGTAGATGACTGGCTGGCACTTGGTACAATTTTTTATCATCAGTGGTTTGATCACAGAAGGCCTGCTTGCGGGAAGCGAGATGTGCGACTTTGCGTGAGCCTAAGAATTCGATGTAAGCTGGAAGGAATATGACCGATCGAGCGATGCTGACATCACAATGGACACTGGTATAGCGCCAGACAATGGGCTATTGCTGTCGACCGTCCAGTCACGAAAACGTGGGGGTCTCGAACTCGCTACCTGTCTACTAGTTTGAACACTAAACTATTTGGCCATCCGAACCGTCAAGAGCTGCTTGTGACCAAGACAGACGTTTCACGTTACTTGTTTTACGTCATCTCATGGGAGCACGTGATGACGGCGAACAGGATTCCGGCCGGAAGATGGTTGTGTGTACCGAACCGCACCCCGTCAAGTGGCAGCGACACGCACATAGGTGCCCTGAAATCATGATGTTCGATCATCATGATGTTTCGATCTTATCGAACGAATCGTTCTCCCCAACACGTTTGCTGATCCGGAATTTTTCGAGCAGCGTATGCTGTTTGCATTCAACTACTTATGGGCATATTTTTCGAGGTATGCTGTTTGCATTCAACTACTTATGGGCATGGCAGACTAGGAGGAGGAGGCGCTATCTAGAATGTCCCTTCAGGGTAGGTACCAGGGTGCCCACCCTCACTGCTAGTTCAGTCTCATCGTTGAGCTAAAGAGGTTCTCTGAAACCTCACTGTTGAGATCTCAAGCGAAGACCTTGTCGAATTAAAGTATGCAGGCTGTATTATTGAAGAGGGGGATAAAGCACAAACGTTGCTAGGAGATTTAATCAAGGTTTTCCAGTTCTTCAGCACGTCGCTCCCACAATGTGCCAGTTATTGTTTCGTGAAGTAAATTATTTAGAGATGCCTCATTGGCCTCAAGAGAGACACTTACAGTTGTGTAGCATTGAACATATCTCGAAAGTTGCATTCTCCCTCATATTGTGACAAATGGAGTCAGTGCACGATTGTCTGGTAAGAATTGCGTTTACGAATTTGCACCATTGCTGGCATCGGTTAGACCTATCATTGGAGGACAATGTGGAATGTAGTGTTGTAAATTCTCCGCGACTGGCCATTGAGGATGGAGGGTCAACAAAATCTTCAGATCGTCGACTACTGATATCGCAGAACCATAGCTGAAATCGGTTGGACTCCATGACTTCGGAGTGACGTTTTCGAGAAATGGGTGTTTGGTGAGGCAGCGGGTACTTCACTTTAGGAATGCATCCAGCGCTACATGCTGATATGCCTCGGTCATGCTCCACGCATGACGAATTGCCGCCTAATAAGAAGAGTTTTTTGTTTTCCCAGTTTTGAATGGTAAAGACATTGAGGTGGACAAAACACAACAGATGCTATGAGGGGTCTGGTTGGTGTTGTTGGTTGGATTCGTCTCTCAGGACGGAACCCACATGACAGTCCGTGTGATTAGCAGATGAGACTGAAAGGTCTCCCGGCTAACCTATGTTCGACCATGAATTACTGGTATGAATGGTATAGAACAAGTGATGTGGAGCGTTTCCACTCGGAAATTCAATCAAATTTGACAGCAGTGGTTGTAGCGGAACCGACCCGTTACTGATTGCCCTAGTGGTTCCGACCCTTTCAAAGGCACAAGGTCTCAGAGAAACAGGGAACCAATCACTCTGAACCTTGGTCCCTGTAGCACTTCATACCAAAACGTTCATTAGCAACTTAATATTGCCTCGAAATACCTCTCGACTCTCGAGTTAGCTCTCAGTCGTCCACTTTGAATAAATATCACATTTGACCAACCCACACCCATCCCTGCAACTGGGACCATTTACTATATTTCGTGCGTTCGACGATTTTTAAAAAAATTGCACCTCGTTACAATCGTCTTAAAATCGGTTGCAGGTTCGGTGGGACCGCAGGTGCAGCTCTCGTGGCTCACCCGGATGTAGATAAAATCGCTTTCACGGGATCGACCGAAGTTGGAAGATTAGTGGTGCGAAACGCGTACGAACACGGCCTGAAACGTTTCACCCTTGAGTTAGGAGGCAAGAGTCCACTTATCGTATTCGGCGATGCTGACAGTAAGTTGGTAGATTGTTGGATGTTGCTTACTCATTTCATAATCCGGTTTAGTGCCACCTTTTGACATCACCGGGACAGTGTGTTCGAATTCTTCTAGGTCTTAATACGAATTCAACGAGATCTAACGATCCTTTTTTCAGCACGATCTTTTTAGACCTGCACGCACACCGGATACTAGGTAACGAAATTACCCGAAAGCTATCCAGATGGACGGCTTGCTTCAGCCGGTGCAAACAACGTCCGTATTACGCGTTCACGCGGGACGTCATTCAACATTTAATTTCTCCCTGCTTATGCCAGTTACCCGTATGTTTTACTTAAATCGAAATTGGACAGACTTCTACAAATCCACCCATTGTATATCAGTTTGGTTTTCATGAGAGACTCAGCGGAATATCACCTATGCCACCTTACGTTTTACTTTGTATGATTTTCGAGATGTTGCAGCATATTTTCATGAGGGACACCACTCACAATTTTTCCGAAAGCTCTCCGACCGCCCACGACCGGTTTCACCATTCTTAGGACTCATAAGGTAGGCGGGAGTTTCGTGTCATAAATGAGTCTCATTACAAACAGAATGATATGCAAATGACTGTTTTGGTCGGAATCTGTCCAATCTGGGTTCAGGAAGAAACTCGGGGAGTGAGTCTATCTGATTAGTTGGCCCTTAGAATGACGAAATCGGTGGTGGGCTATCAAAGAGTTTTCAGCAAACTTACGAGGAGGATTATGCTCCTCATCTATTGTTCGCAGCTTAACGTCCTTTATCTGGTTGCTACGGTTCTTGTGGATTAGCAGAATAATTTAAACTGTATGGAGGTGAAAATTCAATTGCGCAGCAGCATGCACCGGTAAACGGTCACACTCAAACCATGTGTAGCAGATGTACGAGATGCGGCAGCGAAGCATCGGTGTTGAACACTGATGTCATGCTGGCGATGATGATGATGATGATGATGATGATGATGATGATGATGATGATGAACCACTAAGGATGGGCTTGATAAGCTCGTTTGTGGGTAAACCTCGAGTCTCAATGCTGCTGTGTTGTAAGCGGAATAAGTCCTCCAGGAAAGGAGGAGGACTGTTCAAACAAAAATGGTGAAATGAACGAAAGAAGACAAGTTTGAAAGCAAACGCAATCCTTATGTAACGGCATTCGAGTGAATAAAAATAGGATTTTATTGTGGTCCAGCAGAGTTTATCCTCATTAGAAAAAGAGCGTTATCCGCAGCATAAACCGGTTTATGCTTGACTGACAATGAGGTGGAGTGACTCGATAAAACCAGGTCAGATTTACATGGCCAGATCCTTCTGTGTTTGTTGACAAATCACAGCTACCCCTGTGATGTTACCGTAATGCATACCTAGTCAATCGAACAAATGACATCTTGGAAAATTTGCAACTGAAAAAATCCTCAGTGGACATTGTAGCACCAGTTGATTTTGCTCATTCGTGTTCCCCTGGGCTGCGTGTTAGATCAGGGAGGGTTCATTACTAGAACGATTGGTCTATAAGGTAGGCATTTTCTGTGAGGATGGCGCCTTTTAAAACTGAAGCATATTTTTGCAATTTGAACTTTTTTGTGTTCATCCATCTGCCATCATTTTGGAGTTACAACGAATCGACCTTGCTCTTTTTAGTTGTTTGCAATCAAGCTGGAAGTCTGTTCGGACAAAGTCTAGTCTTTGTTTCCTAATTAAAATCCTCTTCGAATAGTTTCCTGGAAAACTGTGTTGCGTTCCAAACTAAATCCACCCTGCAAATGTCTGGAAAAACTTCCGGCGTCTCGGCCGACAAGTGGGAACGCGCTATCGGTGGGAGCGCAGTAAACTGATCAGTGTTGAGTATGAGCAACGCAATTTTGTTGTATAAACTTGACACGTTTGATGAGTCGATTATAGGCACCGATGTTGTCTCCTCGTTTGGTGGCGCAAACGAACAATCCCATACAGAATAACAGCGAAGTTAACGGAGAGGAGAGCTTAGAAGAGATGTTTGGTATGAAACACACATGTACGTTTGGTGCAGTAAGTGATTCTCTGAAAAAATCCGAGCGAATGCGTTCTAAAGAATTGGAGTAGTGAGTCCCATGTGATTGTGCGGGTAATACACTTTCCGGTTGAATAGTAGCGAAGTATCAGTGTTCAGCACAAGCTGTGGCGTCGATGACGAAGAGAACGGGGAAGAATGGTAAACTTTGGGATCCTTGCTCGACTACAGGATCCAAACGATAAGTCACAATCTGAAATCCACCGGGGAAATGTTACCGAAGGTTTCCACCATACACTCTCCTAATAGTGGAAAATCACCCAGGATACGTAGAACGTCCGAGGATACACGCGTTGCGAGCAGCCAAAATCGCAAATTGGATGTGCTGTACGCCTGAACCCAAAAAATGTCACATTCGAACGAAGAAAATAACGAATTTTACGAGCAACGAACAAGGATGCAGAACATACTTGTGTCCGTTGGAATCAGGTCAATGAAACGGTAACGAAGAAAGGTTACTCACAATGTGTTTCCAATAACAAATATTCGGTTAGACCAAACAACCACTGGTATGCACATCACGATGTGTTGCACATTGAAATGACATTCGAAGCAACCTTTGCTTGTTTATCTCACTTAACTTCTTCACTGAAAGCCTGATCAGAATTTGTCACATCACCCAAAATGTATTTCAAACGTACGGTCCTTAGGCTATATCAGAAGGCGCTCGTTACTTACAACAATTTATTTTCCCAAGCATGGTTGTTGAGCAACGAAAATAGTGCCAACAAAATGCTTCGAGTTCGATGCCTAAATCAAAATGTTGCGGGAATTAATAGTTAGCCAAACTAGTTTTAGGCGCTTCCGAGGTTGCGTGCACTTGAGTAAAGCCCAACAAATCACATATCCATCAAAGGCAACCATTTGGCACATGTCTGAGATATTTGATCATGCCACTCAACCGCCCCTCAAAACTAACACAACTCACGTACTCTACATATTACGTCTAGATGGACTGTAGAGAAACCCTACAGCGACTTATTTGTAACGAACGACTGCAGTCCATACGAGGCAATCTAGTGCTTGGAAGACCCTAGTTCAAAAGTACATGTTGTCCGGCCTGACAGTGTTACGATCGAACACCGCGGCCGGCGGTTAACTGGAGTGCCTGAAAGGATTGTTCGAAATAACCAGAGGAGTGTACCAACCTTTGGGTACGTGTTGGCGTTGAGTGGTCATCATCAGTTGCTGTGTATTACGGCGGTGACTTCCGCTTCGTCCACAGCTGTAATTCCGGAGGGGTTCCGCTGATCTAACGTTCCATGGTAATTTTTATCCTACAAGCGGCTTCAAAGTCTGCTGGTTTTCATTTGTTTAGCTGATCACTAGTAACTAGAACCTGTACAATATCACCTGTGTTGTTTGATGTATTAGGCCATAAATGTCCACCCCCAAGGCTGTCTTCTATTAGTAACTCAAGAAACAAAACAGGGGTAGCTTCGCTTGAAGGAAACTACCCACAAGGTCTCTGGAGACTCTTCGGCAGCGCGCAACCGATTTCGTCCTTCTTGTGGCACACCAGGTAGACACAGATTCGAGTTTCCGTCAACCGTATGTTATACTTGAGCCCAAATTGTATGAAATTTGTGAAATGATACCCATTTGCACACGCACTTTGTTTTACCGGGAAACCCAACTGAATCGTGGCTGAACATCTTTGGTTTTCAGCAACCGTACACGCAGTTTTCTTGAAGAAAGTATGCTGGAATGTTGTACCAACAGAAACAAGAGAGAGCCTCTGTGCGACACATTTAGTTGGATTGTGTGTTACCTACAAGCTGCTCAGCTAGGATTCAGTGGAGTATCTCGTTAGAACCAAATTGGTGTGCAAACATCCGAAAGGCCAGCGAAGAGGCCAAAAGGTCAACTGTCTGCAGCACATTCAGTCGACGAATGTGTGTTGTCTACGAGCGGTTCTGGTTAGTACTTCGCGAACATTGATATTGGTTTGTCAGGCAGTAAACATCCGGGCTGCGAGCAAAGAGGGCAATCTCCTACGGCCACAATTTGCAGCGGTAGGGAAGCCCGTGTGTGTTTACAAAATCATCATAAATAGCGGGTGCATAATAGAGAAATATTCACCATCCCCGCACATCGGTCCTAAAAACATGTGAAGGCCGACTTCAATAATGAACGCTACCAAAAATTTGGAGAGTGAATGGAGAATGAAAGAAAAAGAGGCCCGATACTTAGCCGTGTATATTAGTGCATGCACCCTGCCTCCCGTCTGATACCAATCCTTGCTTAAGAGGAAGATTGTCAGGCTTTGAAGATCGGAGCCGAAAAGCAAATAAAACATGTCTAAGAAACCACTCATAACCCACACTCTCGCTCGATCACCAGTGCAGTGAAAACTGCCAAAAATACTCTCAAACGAACAACCCATCGATCTTCATTACCGCCGTCTTGCTATCTGAATTTTGTTGCCGTTACGAATGATGGAACAGTTTAGACAATGTGTTTTAAAAATATGCGTTCACCAGCCGTTGTACAGTACAGTTGTGTACCCGCGCCGTTTTCACACGAACCCCTTGCGGTAGCGGCTAATCAGTCATGTGATTACAGTATTCGAATCACCTTGGTCATGACCAAAAGTGGAACGGTTCCTAGGTCGATTCCCGTGTGTGCTCCTGATATGAGCAGTAAAATTGTGCGTGATGACGATTTGTATATGCGAAGAGATCTCCGACGTTGCCTTCCGCGAAAGGACTTGAATATCAGTTTCACGAATGGGAAGAAGTTGCTGTTGCAAGACAACTTCCAGACATATATGAAACACGATTCAACATTGATTCAGAATTTCGACAACAAGCGTCGGTGGACCAGTTGGAGGACATCTCGAATGGCTTTCTTCTTTCGTTTATGAGGTTTTTCGGGGCTGATGATCGACTGCGAAGTTGGTTGAAGGCCGTAAGAATGCTATCACGGACCGTGAGGATTGAGCTGTGTCAACCTCGTCTTCGGAAACGGTAGACGACTACGATCCTTTTGATCTAGTTACTCGACACGGTGATGCAGTATTATACCCAACCGTCTGACTTCACAGCAAAGAGCTTTCCTCCCTATGTTTAGCCTACTCAGGGTGATGCCGAAAATCCAAATGTCCAAGTAAACCACCGTTTTCTTCGGCTGTATTGCACCGTAAGACGCCAAATCAGCCAGCAGTTCGGGGGCCTCCACCATGTAGTTCGCAACCCAAGTGAGGATCGCAGCTGCGCCGACCAAGCTTTACAGAAAAGAAAAAGCACAATGAGGGGAGGTTAAAAATGTGGAAATATTAGCTGGATGAGGAATTCAAGTTTTAACTGTTATCATCAGTTAAACTCGGTGCTCTGTATATAATTATCGTTATGCTTTCGCGTACTACGGTAGTTTAAATGCCATCAGCTCACCAGAACACAGTCCAGTGCGGGCGAAATTATAACCTGGAGTCAAATCAATAACCAATCGGTCGCATGTGTGAACTGTTGCCTTCAATGCATAACTCCTTTCCCAACCACCCACCTAGAAGTCCATTGTCAGTCCTGTATTTTCAAACCAATTTATCAGCTCCCGCCTACAATACGTAGCTACCTACCATATCTCCCCAGATCATTGGTGGACCAAACTGTGGTAGATAACCGCTGTACGACAAGTCCACGGTTTTTACAGCTGATGATGGTGATTATGTGATCTTGAACTTTTAAGTCATCCAATAAAACGAGAGACTCAGTTGAGTCTGTCGTGAAAACCAAATTGATTTGCAAATGAGTTTATTTCTCAAAAACAGTCGAATTTGGGTTCAAGTAGAACATAAGGGTGACGGAAACTCGGGGACTGCGCCTACCTGATGAGACCCAAAAGGGCTCAACCAGTAGTGGGCTGTCGAAGAATTTTCAACAACCTTGTGAGTAGTTTCATTTATGTAAGTTTTAATGGTCTCCAACGTTGATGTAGCTCACTCCAGGATAATCATACCTCTCCATCGTGTGTCGTTGAAGTGAAGGATTGATACCTTCTGGGGTCTTGTGCACCTCACACCGTAATTTAGAGAGGGATTGCTACTCAGGCAGCGCACAACATTCAGTAACCATCCGAATGTATGATTTTCAGCGAACCAACACAATCTAATGAATAGCATCACCAAAAAACAAAAAAAAGTTTAGAAACACAACAAACATGAAATGGTTTTTATCCCTATTCACAAGAGTAAAGTTGTCCCGATTTGTCTGCATCTATGTACGCAACACTGCAGGGAACCACCAGACCAAAGGCACTGGTGACGGGAAAGTTGATTGGTCTATGCATACTGGCCAGGGGAATGGAGGCAGTTAAGCAAGACTACGACGATCGTTTTGCTGTGGGTCACAGAATTCCTCGCTGTCATGATTTGTTCGCAAAGCTTGGCAGTTGAAAGGCCAATAACGAAGGCCAGCTGAGTATGGCATTCGACTGAATGGTTGGGTTGAGGTAGGATGGATCGCCTAGCTTTCTGGAGTCGCGAATTCGAGGTTATATTTTAGTATTCAGAACATTGCTCAGCTGAGCACAGTCTTGTGACTTTGTCTGTTTGCAAAAAGTGTACTTCTGACATAACTCCAATAATACACCTTTGGACTGGTTAACCTATTCCGTTTCGTACCATGTAGTGTGAATGGGCAATTTACTCGGGGTTTAAATAACTTGCTGGTTTGTGAAGATATCCAAGAGAAAATTATCGGTACGCTCCATTACTTCCCAGTCTTACAGAAGGGCACAGTTTCATGCAACAAACTATCGTCCCGAAGAAGCCCAACGAGCTAGAACCAGCTGTAGAGTGCAAAAGGTGTCACTGGGCTTAGCCGAGCCCATAAGCAATACAACAAGGATTGTTTTCCTTCGTGAGCAATACAGAATAAACCATCGGTGTCAGCAACAGTCTCCAACTTTCTGCCATGTCTCTACAGCTTTCCGCGCATCGAAACTGTGGCAGCTGGAACCAATATGTCCCTGGTACAAGTTTTGCAGCTGATATACTGACTGACTATACTGGCGACTGTCTATTCTCTTACAAAAGTTGTCATGCTGTGCGCTAAGCCAGTTATATTTTCCAAATAAATGGAAAGGAATAGATAAAAAAATTTTCGGGTGTAAACCGACATCTTCTTCTTGTGGTTAAAATTCAGCAACAGTATTTTGGTAGATCAGCGTCTTCGTTTTGCTGGTAGAAAATCTTCCGGTGTGAACTCATCAGAAATCCCTATTGCCGATACATAGGGTGCATTTTTGCCCTCGTGTCAGGTGGCTCGAAATTTGCCGTCTATCCTCTTGCGAAATTTTAGGCAAACCTATCCTGGCATTCACTTTTGAGACGTAGACAGATGATTCTTCTCGTTTTTTTGGATTTCGATTTTACCAGGTTACCGGCGGGTTCGTCACAGAACTGTGTCTAGAGACAGCCCACGTGGACTCTGATAGTTTTGTGCCACTAAGACGAAAAATAACTCTAACACACCCCTTAGCGAACTGAGCTGGACTGATCTGCTTGAATACCGTATAGCAAGCCTCAGGTAAGAACCAATGGTTATCCAAATGGACGGATAATCAAGAGTGTGGTTCCAGGAACTGCCAAACTGATAATGACAACATCTGCTAATAAACCAATCTAATTGGGAATACCACAGAAAAGCGATATACTTGGCAAACGCTGTCAACTCCCGTATCTTCCAGCCTAAAGCTGTCACCTTGACGTGGTGGTCGGGCTTGAGTGCTGCAATGATCCCGCTGGCCACGCTGGCTGTAACTCCTTTCCCTAAGGTGCAATCGTGCCAGGGAGGCCAAATGGGAACAGTCACATCCCCTACTACGAGTAATCGTGCTACAAGGCGGTCTGGGGGTAAATCGTACTGTCCTCTACAATAGGAGTAGGTGTAAGATGTTTCCTCCAGGTGACCAGCATGTCCATATTTATGGAAGGAGCGACCTTCCCCCGAGGAATACGTCGAAATACGTTTGAAGCCAAAGAGTTCAGTGCTGCCCAAAAGGCACCTTTAGAAAAGGCAGCCCACATTCTGATCGCCCAATGGTTAGCCGTGACTGCCGTCGAAATACGTTTGAAGCCAAAGAGTTCAGTGCTGCCCAAAAGGCACCTGCTGTGTGCAGCTGCTTATTCCCTGCCCCCTCAGGTTAGGCCAACCCCCTATAGCTGAGTAGGTCAGACTATTGAGTCATCGGCCTCGGGCAGGGTCCCCAAGGAAACCCTTCATCCTTCCACTGCCTTGTAGGTCAGAATTTTGAGTAAAAGGCTCAAGGTGGAATACTTCGATCAACCCCGCCCTCGACCTGGATAATTGGGAAGTGTCATTTACCCGCGCAGTTCGCTGTTCACTGATGTCCCTCCCCAACCCCTTCCCACCACACAAGCAAAGGACACTGGGTAATTTGACTGTCAGTTATCGGACCGAAGGGCCTTAGGCTCCTCACTGCCTATTAACAATAAACAAAGTAACACCCTTCTAAATCCAAGAAATCCTCTCTATGTAGGAGCTTTTAACGTACGTACTCTATGTCAACTTGGCAAACAGGCAATTCTAGATGAAACCTTGTACTCCTTTGAAATTGATATGGGCTGTCTCCGAAACACGCACACAAGATTCAAGCATGATTATGCATCTCAGAACGCCAAGGATGAACTCACCTCTTTCACATTCCTCCTTCAGTGCCCTGTGACTCAGAAGCAATGAGTTGTGGAATATATAGCGTGGGGACTGCACTTAACCCCAGAGCTGAACGCGCTTTGCTGGACTGCATCCCAGTGAACAATCGTTTTGGCGCCGTCCGATTATCTACTTCAATCAGGCTCAACGCTCCTGCGATGCCTATTTGTAGTGTAGGCTTATCCCCCAACGGACTGCAGTTCTGATACTGATAGAGCTATCCGGGCCTATTCGTCAAGCAAAAACCGCCAACATTGTGATCACCACCTTTCTATCAACCTCTGTTGCCTGGTTATTTTAACTGCCGGGTCGATAAGAGCTGTTCGTGTTTATAAATGCCATCATTTTATCCACTGGTTATGTTTTAGTGACACTGTGCAACTAATCAGTCAATATGTATGTTACTAGTCCGTTGTCAAAGGGTTTTCAGCGAATTTATGAGTAGTGTGTTGCATCTAGGTTCACCTGTCCTTTTAAGGCGGAATCCGAAATTTAGTCGGAGTTGAATGCCTAACTTTTACGTTGCGATCGGCTGACCAGTGGTACGTGTAGGTTGGGTTTTACACGGTAATGTTTCCTCACATCGCATTTCAGCTCCCACAAACTATCCCTGTCAAACTGAAGTGAGCTCTAATTTCAAGTTGACATGATCTTCCACCGAGTTTAGTGAATGTTTATGTTGATAATAGGGAGTGTTGCTGAGACGCAGTACGCGTTTCCAAGGTTGGATTTCTGAAGCCGTACCCTTATTCGGAACAATTGCCTTCTTAGTACGTCAGGTACGCTATAACATCGGTAGGTCAAACAAATAGATAATTTTGAAGTGGCAACCGACATTTTACGATCTAAATGATCAGCAGTTCAAGGTTTTGACTTTACCCTCTGTAAGTTTGACTTAGTCTTTTTTCCAACAGATGCGATATCGCAAGACCTGGTCAATAGTGCAGTCAACCTTTCTTCAAACAGATACTCGCTGAACTGTATCCGTGTGTGTTCAATTTAAGGTAGGGATATCAATCAACAAGCATTATTTTAAATAGCTCAGACGAATTAATAATCCTGAATCACTCGGTTAACGGCTGACGACTCACGAATTGCTTTTGTACAGACTTTTTGGTTTTATCTCTTTGTGATTATAGTTGGTTTAAACGACTGAATTTCGCCCGACCATCAAACTGGTAGGTGAGGTCTTTTCTAGCTGTGTGTGTTCCACTTACTGATTCATCCATTCATTTAAATATGCAGTTGGTTTTAACAGCCCTAATCCGGCTTAAGTTTTTTGAAAACAGGCGAACATGCTCCACTATCTGTTACTGGTAGAAAAGGAAACTCACTCGATTTTACGAAGACTGCGACAACCAAAGTTCTGGAAAAATAAATTGACCAATACAAAAGCACCCCGGGAATCAACCCACTCAATAAGCTAATGTCAGTTTGTCAAGGTCGTAACAGTAACATCGTGTACCGTATTTTGGCCTTAGGTTAATTGTATCAAACAACCTATTCAATACGTGCCTGTGTACACATAATGCGCGGCTTTCTTCACACTTTCGGTTCTCTATCTGCCCTTATCTACTGCGTTTCAGTGGAGCTGGCGGTATCCACGGCCAATTTCGGTCTGTTTTTCAATCAGGGCCAATGTTGTTGTGCCAGCTCGCGAATCTTTGTCGAGGAATCCATTTACGATAAGTTTGTTGAGTACAGCACGGAGCATGCGAAAGCACGCGTTGTGGGAGATCCCTTTGATGTCAGTACTCAACAGGTAACTTTTTATTCCTTTTGGTCTGCCTTCCGTGAGAATTGATCGTTTTTAACTTAACATCGCTTCATGCACGTGAAGCGGACTACTCCAAAGGGAGGAATTTTCTTTAAAAGTACACCACAACGTCCTCTGTCAATCAGATCTTGGTGGGCTAGCCCTTTTTCCCATAATGTGACTCCACTCTGGTTATATATATGGCCATATAGTTGTATAGCTATGTATAATATATTGTGTATACAATATAAATTATATACATTTTATATTATTAGAACGTTCGCTTTCTTGCGACAGCCGTACCCAGCAACTGAATACCTATAGGTTTCTTCTAAACTGTTTGCCTTCTAGCGTCTCCTTCAATGGTAACTTTCATCCATTAGCAACACGAAGATCGTTTGCTTGTTGGCAACATAAGGTACACTTATCATGTTTGCTCCGCAGAAATCGGTTCAGTACTCCACTTTGCTGTCCCTGTTTTCTATCTACTCGGGAGTTCCACCAGTTCGTGGATGTCTTCCATGGTCATTCTGTTTCAACACCGAGCACTGTCCTGAATTATCAGTAGTGAATTAGTTTGGATGAATATAAGTTGATATCACGGAATGGTCGATTCGGCATGACCTCAACCGTGTAGCCACCTCAGGGCGATAAAAAAGGGAAGACAAGTAATTCATGCTTGTTGAAGATAATTGACGGCAAAAATATAAGAATGACATTCGAAACTGGGAGGCATTCCATTCATGATAAACACATTACTTATTGGGAATAACTTTTAGATGACAGTGTTGATTGTTTTCTATTAGTTTGTCGTATTTGAGAGACAATGTACTAAGAAGGGGCTATGGCACTCCTACATTGCTTCGTTTCTACCGCCCTTCCTGATTACCCTGTTGGCTTCATTTTGTTCCCCCTCCACCTACGCAGGGCCCGCAAGTCGATGAAACTCACTTTAACAAGATAATGTACTACATTGAAAGCGGAAAAAATCAGGGCGCTCGACTCTGTACCGGTGGTAGTCGTGTCGGCTCCACTGGTTACTTTATCCAACCTACAGTGTTTGCGGATGTCAAAGACGATATGATTATTTCCAAAGAAGAGGTTAGTTTATCCGAACGATCATTTTCAGGTGTGCGCTAGTTTTTTTCCAGCCGCCTATCGATTGTCCCAAGTATAATGGGACACCCCCACTTTTCACATTACGAACAATTTCGTCTCCCATCAGTTTTACACCCAGTTGTGGGTTTTATAGCAATTGCTGGTGATGTGGTTTTACGTGCACCTTTTGTTGTGCACTAATCCGCAGTAAACAGTATGGACGTAAGGCGGCTTAATGTGATGTGGAATTAATTGAGACCAACGAATTCTGCTAGTATCTCGGTTGTTCGCTTCAACTATTTTCTGTTCCGCGCAAAGTGGTTTTCGATATTCCACTTGTTTCAAAAGGTCCTGGAGAGCTTAGTACGGGAGAGTCCATGTTTCAGATGTTCAAATTCTTTGGCCGCAATAGATAGCACGAACACATCTGCTCATGTGCGATGAAATTCTACCCGGGGCTAATAATCATACCACTTGTTGCATAAATGTAAGTTCATCGTGTGAATGATGCTTACTTTGAAAGCATTGGGGCGTTTTGGAAAAATCCTGTTTTGTGGTAAAACGGTCTCTTTGTTTCCGGTGGAGCGCTACTCTGATAATAGGTGGTAGTGGATCACACTGCCAAAGCGTCATCACCCGACATGTAGAAACCTCATGTGGTTTGCCATTCCAGATCTCAGATTAGATACACAAACCGTTAACAAAATAGGAAAAAATGTGGATACATAAACTACCAGGCGGGTTTCAAATTATTACAATGCAACAACGTAGTTTGGGCTGCATTACTAAGTCGACCACCATTTGTTGTCCACAACATCCACAATACCTTCCCACATTAAGAGCCGAATCAATCAGTCAACCCGTTTTAAACTTCCGAACTGGGTTACTCCTGAATTAAATTTAGCCTATATCCTAGCTGTGTTTATCGGTCATCGAGTATGGTTCATTTGTCGTTGAATGTCAGCTACGTATCGATACTTTGATCCGATCCCATATCGGAATTTGAAATTCTGGGTGATTCCAGTGTTCACAATGGAGAGTGACTCCGTTGACGTGTTATGCTATTCACAAGGTTGCTGACACTCTTCAGCTGCCCATGATCAACGTCACCCTACTTGGGAACAGTCAATAGTTCCCAAGTTTCCGTCAACCCAATATTAATTTGAGGCCGTCTCTATGCGGCACATTCAGTTGAAAAAAATATAAAAAACGCGTGAGGAAAGGCGACACAATCGTCTCGAATATCGTCCCAACAAAAACCTGAGACAACTTTTGGACAGCGCACGAAGTAGAAAAATATCATAGACGAGAGTTTCATATGGAGCTTGATGAGGTCACCCCCCCCCCCCCCGCTTCTCGCTCTAAAACCATCTTAAATGATGCGCCTCGTCCAGTTGAACCCGGACTGCGACGGCACCATTACTCAAACTCGAATATTTTGAACATAGCATCTATCTGATCTAAAACCATCTTAAATGATGCGCCTCGTCCAGTTGAACCCGGACTGCGACGGCACCATTACTCAAACTCGAATATTTTGAACATAGCATCTATCTGATGACAATGCAAAACCCAGCCCTCAGGTTTTACATTCACTGGTTTGTCAAACTGTCCCATTTTCTTTTCCGTCGACAACTTCTCTCCTTTTATTTTGCATTCTGAGGATAGTCTTTTGTGTTTTGCGTGGATTAGTTTTTAGTTTTCGTGTAACTGTGTTTTTTTAGAAGATCCTCGGTTTTTGCTGCAGCATTTCTGATGACAGCAATCGACTGCTTACCGCTTTTTCACACCGTAGAAGCAGTTATTCTCAGAGTAGCCTGATCGTTCGTACCTGGTGTTCGTAACAGAATAGCACACAAATATTTGGAGGTCTCACCCGTGTTCCTTGGCACACGATGACGTCGGCGCAAATAACAGTTGATTTACTGCGATGGACAATGTGAACGTTCGATATACCGACATAAATAGATCGTTTTTCGATCAGTCCAAGCAGTCAATCGCAACTTCCCGCCTACTTTCTTCTTATAGCTGGGCCGTCCAAAAATTCACAGACCCTCCCATCAACAAGACGAGGCTGTTGGCGCAATCCATGTCCACTTCCTGTCATTTCTGCCAGCTTATTCGGCTACGTTGTCCTTTTCTTAGTATTTTATTCCACTGCCTTTTGGAACTCAACGTCTTCAAAACACCTGGCCTATCGTTTTCGGGCAACTGAAAGCTGGCCTTTTTATCCGGTGGAAGTTCGCATGCCCTCACTTTAAAACGGGGCTCTCAATGTGACCATGATTATTGACTTCTTTTTGTCAAGGATTCTGACTGGATTTCTGCTCAGACAACACGGTGATTCGTTATTACTCCACTTTATATACTCAATACATGGACTTACATTGTTTAACTCTAGGGACCACTTCATTCTCCTTACTTTGCACTTTGCTCTACACCGCTTTTTCGTGGGTAGAAACCCCACCCAAATGGTAGCGGTTTCCGTCATGATGTTCCGTCTAACGCGTGAGATTTAGTCACACCGGCACGCCCTCAAACAGTCGGAGCTTTTCGTTCGCTTCGTGAGAAGCACTTGCTATTTGAAAGGAGAACCGTAGTATTTTTTAGTGCTTAACGAGCGTTCCGAGAAGCTCCACGTCGCGCTCAAATGTTTCAATGGCACCCATTCAGTGAATAACGACACTGTTAGGGGCTGTTGTTACTTGCTGAACAGTCCTAGGCTTCCTGCTCCGCCCCCACTGATATTTCAAAAAGCACAGTAGCTTCAGACGGCCGTTTTATGAAGACAAAGATTATTACAACCGTATTTATAGGGTCATCACAGAATGCTCCTCAAGGTCGTGCTTAAATCTCCGTGAGGGGGTAAGAAGCATCGAGCTAAAAATTCTCAATCCAGATTGGCTGACGTTCCGACCAACCAGGGCATGAGTTGGTTTCGTCCGTAGTCCGCACGTGACATCCGTCCAATTGACGTGATGTTCGGTTACTGGGGGCAGCTGACCTCCGGACAAGGCATTGCCCTTTTTGGCCTATGAATGACTTGTCTTTTACTTAAGTCTGCAGTTATAAGCTGTCGCCTTCCTTGCATGTCTGTGCTCTCCCCTCTCGAGCCATCAGTAGTTTGGAACAGTGAATAAAATAGGAAATGTTGTCGTAGCACCAACTATTTATGTTCTCTTGAATTTACCGGACAGATTGCTGTGTCATCCCACTTACCTCCGCTTTCTTCTCTCTCGCATTTGGCCCGTAGATATTTGGACCCGTAATGCAGATTACCAAGTTTCGCACTATGGATGAAATGTTTCATCGAGCAAATTCCACAGAATATGGACTAGCTGCTGGGATTATTACGCCAGATCTGGACAAGGCCATGTACACAATGCAAGGCCTTCGTGCAGGAACGGTGTGGTATGTAGTTTATACCGTGGTTTACGTACTTATTAGCGAGTGGTTGCGGGTTTAAGTTCAAAACTATGTCGTTTCGTTCGCATTCTTTACACTTGGGTCTATATTCAATATTTTTAAGACTCGAATTTCTTCTACAGCACATGCTTAGTTTATTTTTTTGCTATTCCATGTACAGGACTGTAACACCACCAGATGGGGATAAGAAAGATGATCGTTCTGCCTTGACATCCTTTCGGTGCCTAGCTGCTATGCCATTCAAAGGAAGCACGAGGGCTGGGACACTGCCAGGTTGCCCGTGTTTAGACAGGGGAATTTGAGTGGCAGAATTCGCTTTTGAATCACGGACCTTCCGATCAGTAAAGGTGCGCTCTAAACACTGAGCCATCTAGCCTCCAAATGAGGACATGCTCACAAGAAAAGAATGACCCAGCCTTCCTTTAAGACTGCCACCTCTAAATCCCGAGAAGGACCACAGCGTGCCATCGTCCATTTAGATTTGTTATGTGGCATACATACATACGTTATGCATCTGTCAGGTTCATTGCGATGCTTACCCAGTTGATTCACTTATATCGTGAATGTAATTCAGCACTACTCACTCGCATTTTGTTGTCTATCCAAGCTTCACAAACTCCATTGGACTGAGAACAAATCAGCAGGTATTTTTCAATTCTCTGCCGTTGTTTCAGACTGTCCTGAGTACTCCATTGCTGGTATGGTTTGAACATCATCATCCTCGTTTTGCTTCCAAAACGTTTTTTCTCCTTGATGGACGAGTAGATTGAGTGAGGGATACAGCTTCTGTGATGATGACGGTCCGTTCGGCCTACGTTTTCTACGCCTCGTTCACCAGTTAACCCTCTAAGAAACCCCAAGCTTTGTAATGCAAGTGGACAAATTTTCGCCATTGTTGGTTTTTCTTATATCTTATATCAGAATGTAAACATCCACAACTCTGTAGTCCCTGTGGCTGACTGGTGTTAGGTGGGAAACGGATTCATTTATGAGCTCACCGTTATTTAACCTATGGATGAACACGAATGGAACGGTGAATGGAACGGTTTAGCACTTGGATTGGTCCCTTGGACATATATTAGAACGGAGTTGTTCTTGGAGAGCTGGAATATTGAAGCTCCTCACAATAAGAGAGATGTGAGTGTCTTAGTTTTATGATGGCCCGTGGTTGTCACAGTTCTCTCTTCATCGAGCACTGTGCCGCTAGGTGGGTGGTAAATGGCTGCAACAAGGCGATGGTCACCACTCACTAACACGAGACTGGAATATCATTAATTTCTAGTGAGGATTCCTGCCCATTCGTGGTTCGATGGGGTGCAGCCGCAAACAACAACTCACTCGCCCCTTGCTTGTGTGTCCCGTCTGATGAGCGATATTCCAGATGAGGGTATTTAGAACCCTAATGGGTTTGAGCGATTAGATATGACGGTACGGTAGTATGTAACTATCAGGAAGGTCATATTCCTGAAAGCAACCACTGGATGCCCGAAATCTACTGAGACCCCCAGCTCCGCTAGATGCTGACTAGACAGGCAACTCCTCAAAAATATACAGCCTTGTATCAAAGCCAGATGGCGTGTGTCAGTGTTGGATCAAGTTCAAACAGCGTCTCCCCAATAAATAGCTTGAGGCCGTTGCACTTTCGCCTTAGCTTCTTCGGAAAACAGCTGTTGTGTTCCGGCACTAGGCACTGGAGTGAGATCAGCAGTCAGATACAACAGTGACCAAAGTGCGCTGGAATGACATATGGTTAGAGTTAGGTAGTTAGCGTTGAGAAGTCCACACAGCCTTATGTTTTGTTTGAGCCGGTCACTAGCATTCTTTCCTACCGTGGGTTGCTACTGAGGGTCATTGGAAGTGAGTCAGAGACTTCACCTATTTGATATGGGCCTTCGTATACCCTGCGGTTTATGTTGCTGGTTCCTACCGGATGGGAACCTAGTTCGGTAAGATTTCTGATTTGACTAGCATGCCTTGAGTACTTCACTCAGGCTAGCCTTGAGTATCTGCGCCCATTTCATTTGTAGCTGGTCGAAACGAGGTACGTAAAGCACCGGTTCCCAGCATGTAGTTAGTTTGCGACTAATTCTGGATGGATTTCCATTTGTTGCAGTCACATCGGTAGTTCATCTTTTAGTTAGGATATTTCAACTATGGTGATCCACACACGGACATCGGTTCTTTCGGTTTACTGGGTGGATGCGGCAGCACTCTTCCAAGTAGCATCAAGAAACCCCTCATGGTTATGTCCTTTTGAGTTGGTAAGGCGCTGCTAGATCCTTTTTGACCTCTTGGAACCGACGGTCACTGCATGCAACCCGAATCCGTTGACGTCTGCGAAACCAGGTTTCTTCTCATTAATCTTCCTGGAGCTTCCTCGGTTTGACGGACACGTCGATTTTTCGACGTATTTTGGCTCATCGAGTTTCGTTTCAACTCTCCTAGTAGCATGTGTTAAAGAAAGTAACTAGTATCGCGCAGCGGACTTCGCGACAGTTGAAGTTGGACGTATGTGTATAGTTTTCCTGGAAGTCCTCAAGCCTTCTACGGAGTGTGGTGGGCATTGATTGGCTCGGAATGAGCGGCAACAACTGAAGAACTTGATGGACAGCTATTGATCTTATTTTGATATAATATGGTATTTATTGGGTTGCTGAGAGTGCTTTGACAACCCCCTGTCGGTTTTGCTCTTGTTGGGGCCAATCAGTTAGGTCTAGTCCGCGAGTATCCATTTAGGTAACCGGTGGTGAGATGAACTTCGTGGATGAGCTGTTTGAAGTCATGGGTCGTTTCAGACCTAGTTAAGTTGCTCCCCCAGTACCCCTTAGATTCGATATCCACGTTAATATTGGGTTTACTTCGTTCTGTAGCTTGTGTAGTTGCTTTCCGAAGTGTGTGCGCAATTAATGTCTACTTGACTACAAAACATGTTGCACAGTGGAGGTAACAACAAATGTACCATCATGGATTTTTCGGTCTCATCGAGATGTATTCAATATTCGATTCAGTGGTAAACGCGAATTTTAGCAGGAACCCAAAAGATCTTCAGAATTTTCTCCATATACGAAGGATTCTCCATTCAGGTTTTTCACTATTTTTCACTTTATTCGTTCATTTAAGTGGTTAAGTATGCGTCCCGACTCGCGCCATATCAAGAACGTCTATGCATTCACTGTGGGAGGATAGTACGGAGGTTTTTCAGAGTGGAATTACGTCTTTTGCATTATCGTCACATGCTGAATGATGTTTCCATAGACTTATATGCTTAACATCCAAATGTCAGTCTTGGCAGCTGCAGACCCGTTCAGTCTACGGATTTTCCAAGCTGAGAGGCGCAGTGAAATGTAGTTGCAAAAGTTGGCTTTTATAGTCTCACAAAGACAATTAGTCTGAAGGAAGAGTTTATTTCATATTGAGCATCCTTCTCGACTGAGACGAGATGGCTCAGTTGGTTAGAGCTCACATTTACTGACCGGAAGGTCCGTGGTTCGAACCCGACTTCTGCCACCCGACTTCCCTTTCTAGGCTCGGACAACCTGGCAGTATCCCATCCCTCGTGCCTTCTTCGAATGGTGGGACAGCTAGGCACCAGAATGGTGTTACAGCTGAACGATCTTTCTCTACAATTATTTCCGTTTTGTTTCAAACGTACTACTCAAAGCTTATCAGTTCATCGGTCACCATCGAACAAAAACTATTGGTGTCGCCGGCCATCTTGTGCTCGGCTCATTGCTGTTGTCTCTGGTCCGTATATCCAATGGACTTCAGTATAACAACGGATAAGGCGGCCTGTCCAAAGCGCACTCAGTAATTAATACCGTTCGGCAAACGATCCTTTTGTTGCCTGGAGACGAGCGGTGAGCAGTGGGTGTCTTCCCAAGTAGAGTTAAAATTCGATCTGAAGATTCTCAATTGACTTTGCCTCTGATAATACATTTGTTCACAAATTTGTCTCCGCACGCTAGTATGTGCATGGTCTTTTTAGGAAAAATCAAATTGAAACTTGCTTACTTATTTTCGTTCAGCAGTCTGAAGCAGATGAGAATCACTTCGTCGTTACTGTGTTTTTCTTTTCCGATCAGGATCAATTGCTACGATGCCCTTGATTCGGCAGCTCCATTTGGAGGCTATAAAATGTCCGGTCTGGGGCGCGAGTTGGGAGAATACGGACTGCAAATATACTCAGAAGTAAAAACGGTAAGTTACCTACAGACATGCTTCACCACTCATGCTCTGTGTGGTGCAAAGCCTCGTCCAAACGGCGTGACGTGTGATATGTCGTGTAAATTTTCCCCTAGGATTCTGGTGCTGCAGTAAAATTGTCTTCCAAAACATGGCTCCAGCGTCCCATTGCGTGTTTTAGCGAAAGCACTTGAATTTGGAAGCGACCAAAGTGCCTAGTCTTCAACCACAGAAGCAATTCATTGTAACGAAGCTTTTGATTCTAATCCTCCATTGAGAACTCAGTACCGCTGAACTGAAGTGAGTCCTTCTTGATGGCGACTGCGATAACTAAGCTCTCGGGTACACAAACCCCACCATAGTTTGGAAGTACCAATTGATGATCATACAAGGCACAGTAACTCATTATTTTTCGAGTTCTCAGTATTCATCGCAAAAGAAACTTTCTCAAAGATAATTTGACGTGTTTATTGTGCAAGTGTGTCTAGATGGAGCAAACCGATTTCTTCATTTGTCGTTTAGCTGATGTAGGCTTTCGAGTAGTGCACAAGTTTACCATGCTGTGCTATGTGTAAATAACGGATCCACAAGACTGTGGAGTTATTTCAGTCAAAATTCAAATTTTTCTGCCAATTTCATCATTTCTGTTGGGAGTTACCCGAATGCATGCATAGAAGGAATGTTCTTGTCGGTCACGCTTCTACGTCGACCAACTCCCCGAAAGTGGTTCCTCGAAGGAAGTCCTGATTCCTCCCACCTCACTCCCAGTTTGTTGATTAATGTTGTCCATGCCGCTGTTTTTCTCATACATCCCATTTCGTTTCTCAAAACTTCATCAACCGGGAAACCTTTGTTTGGTAACCAATCTCCCACCATTACTGTACTGTGTTCCTCTCGTTTCCAGGTCACTATGCGTTTGTCTCAAAAGAATTCGTAGATGGAATCTTCTAGTGGCTTTTGCGAATATCTGCTCTGTTTATTATTGGCACTTACGGTTTGCTTTTTTCCATCTAATCATGGTTATTTGATTCTACAATAGACCGGGTTATTTTGATAACTGCCCGTCGTTTTTGTTTACATGTAGTCACCCGTTCATGTGAATGGTGTGAACATCGTACACCGGTACGAACATTGGGATGTGTGTGATAGAGAAAGAACAACAGGTCGTCATCATGAGCAGACGACTGTGGGTAAGTTTTCACGAGCTACTTCATCATGCTACAGGCTGAATTTGGGGGTTCATCACGGGCCAACAGCCATAACTGCTAACAAGAGTTTTAATACTGTCTGATTCATGACGCCCTTGTAAAAACACATCCGTCGGCTGACTGAAGTGAGATCTGAGCTCAGTTCGCGGGAGCACAGGGCCAGTGAATTCGGTTATGCTTGATAACCTGCGGAGCGCAGGGTTTTGATTGGGGTACGACAAGTAATCTTGCCGAGTACTATGGATATCATTATGGTATATATGATGTTATAACATCATTATGACTTACATTTATACGTATATGCGAAGCGATAACCGGTTAACTCACCATGTCAAGAGAATTCGCCTTCAGCTCTAAGATAAAATAACAGCAAAATTTGCTGGCCTTATACGATTGTTTCAGTCAGAGCTTGACGAAGTCTTGGTCTGCTTTGATGTCAACTCGATGTATACCAATATCCCCAAAGCGGACGCTGTGGAGTTAGCGAGAAGACTTTACTGGAAGACACGACGATGCAAGAACGAACTCAACTCTATGTAGACGGGATAGTTGAAGGCATAAAGGTATGCCCAAATCTCAGTCACTTTGTTTTCGGATCAATTATTTGCTCTCAAGAACAAGGTTTAGCGATGGGATCACCAATGTCCCCAATTTCGGCCAACATGTACGTGGGAGAATTTGAGCAAAAAGCTTTAAACGGATTTAAGTGTGCACCAAGGGTTTTCTGGCGTTACGTAGATGACACGTTCGTTGTGATAAAGCGGGATAAGGTGAACGAATTGTTTCAATATCTGAACACTTTGGACCCTCGCATTGAGTTTAGCATGGATGTAGAGTCCACATCGGGTACACTAGCCTTCTTTGACTGCATGACACACAAGAGTGGTGGGAATTCAAAAACCACTGTTTACCGGTAATCAACAGATAGCGGTGCGGTCTTAAACTACTCCTCTGCATATACAAAAGCACTATATGCTAGTATAGTTTCAGCGATGTTTAGGAGAGTGACAGCACTGTGTACGGGAGAGGTCAACCGAAGAGCAGCACAACTTCAGGTAAAAAACGACTCCAAGATTGCGGATACCCAGTGGGTTTAACTAAGTGGCTACTAAGACGGGTATTGGTGTCAACACCAAGACCCAACAAGGAGTGGATCGGAACAGCGGTCATTCCATACAAAACAGGGACATCTGAAGTCATTAGAAGGGAACTGAATATGGCTAACACTGAAGTAGCATTCCAGAAGAAGAAGACTTACGCTCGGTGTTAGTGCATTTGAAGGATCGCCTTCCGGTTGATAGGACCAGGAACTCTGTATACAAGGTAATATGTAACGACTGTACGAAGGTTTGTATAGGTCAGATAGCCAGGGTATTGCACACCAGAATCGGTGAGCATAAGCGTTCCATTAACAGACCACCGGAAAACGCATAGGAATACCAGGCGTTAGTCAAAGATTTAGTAATGGCAGGGCATGCTCTAGACATTGGGCATAGGATAGATTTAGAAAATGTGGATATCCTGGGACGGGGTTTAAGATTCACACCACAGCGACTGGTGGCCAAGGTGGTGCAAATTGCCAAGCATCCAAGTGTGAATAGAATAGAGGGGGTAGAACTTGCAAACGTGTGGAGAGCGGTCTTAGATCAGCTGAGATGACACGAGGCGGTGTGCAGTTACCAGCGAAACGGTCTGGGTCTAAAAGTACAAAATCTAAGTAGAGTTAGGTCCAATGAACCACCCAACCCTCATCCCCAAACCAATTGTTCCGGCCCCCTTTGACGAACACAGGTGAACGAAATCTGTGAACGACCCCAAGAGAATATTCCATTAAGGTGTTCTAGACTGAAAAACAAGGACGAAATATCCGGGTTCATCATGAGGACAAATCCTTCCCCCTAACCAGTCTATCATCAGACTGAACACCCAACACAGCAAATCGGCCAGTCAAGAAATCTCACGGATTCGTTCCCTGACTGCCTTAAAACCCAGTCAACCTACTTTATTACCCACTTGGCCTGAGGAAGCTGTTGTGTCAAAAGCGAAACTTTGCCCAGCAATACGTCCACCGATTGTTTACCAAACCTCTCTGGAACGATGACTCCAGTCGGTCTTAAACATTTTCCAATTGAAGACAATTGCTATTTTTGAGGTCACAGAATTTGCCGAATAAAGCAGCCAGACCTGAGGATAAAACTCAATCAAAACTCATGCACATGACCACCAAGCAAGGCCAATGACAACTTTATCAGAATTATGAATAACCAATGACCTTCGAAGCTGGAGGGTAACAGACGCAGATGAAAGTGAATGGGTTTCGCTTGGTCACAATATTCTCCGTTGGTCTCCTTGCCGCTATGTAATTGATAGTAATAAAAATCGTCAACTTACACCAAATGACAGATCGCCATAACGGTACAGTAATTCAGTCATCCGTTGTCGATTTTGTAAAAATATGGGAGTTTTCCATGAATATTGGCTCAATTTTCTAACAGTTAGATGAATGCATACCGAAAAGCCAGTACAGGTGAAAATCGATAACTTTTTGCTGTTTCCAAATGTACGAGGAGCACTCATTTAGGTACAGAAAAGCTGGACGAGGGGACACAGTTGACAGCACAATAATTTTGTTCAATACATCTTACTCGACACATAGTTGCAGGTATGATAGATTGTGAGTCAAAATGATATGCCATGAAGTTCAGAAACAATGAAAACCACAAAAAATAGCAACTAAGAGCATTCTACTGTATGGCGTGTTGAAATTTAGGGATGACACGCCCCCGCAAGTGTCGGTTTATCCGACCGAATGGTGGATGAATTCCCAGGCTTTGTTTTGACGAATGCCTTGCTATTGTTATGCTAATACTGAAACCGTGAAACCCAACTCAACAGCACAAATAAGGAAATTCCATAAATAGTACCCACACATCCGGTTTATTCAGTCCAGCCGTTTGATATAAATTAATGAGCACCGGTCAGAAAAATATTTCGCTGCTTTGAAAGGCAGATAAGAAGTAAGATTCGGTTTGTTCAAGCAGATTACTCGTCAGTAGCACCGATCGCACCTATTCTTCCACTTGCTAATTAACTCTACGAGTGAAATGTTGTCGGTGTTTGCCAGACACACTTCTTTTAATGAACCGGAAACCTCATTCTTTCATTCAGCCATCATTGTGGCTCACATATATCCCCAAAAACGAAGCATATCTGTGGCCTTACAAACTTTTTTCCCGATTAAATTGGACTTTGAATTGGGCACACAGGGATTTCACCCATTTCTGGCGAAAAGAGGAAAGCAGGACATGCCAATGCTATGTTTTTTCCCCGCCTTGGGATAGCCTTTTATTTAGACTTTGATTCAACATTGTGTAACGTGTGTGAATTCGTAAAATATCTTTGGATNCATCTTGTGCTCGGCTCATTGCTGTTGTCCCTGATCCGTATATCCAATGGCCTTCAGTATAACAACGGATAAGGAGGCCTGTCCGGCTAATTGCGATCCACAAGCGGCATCAACGTGGGTACCTGTCCAAGCGCTTTTAGGAGCCCGTGAGCCAGAGAAGCCAAGAATGGCTTCTGACCACGACAGTGTTTAGCTGCCCTAGTACCTTCTGGTTCATCTGCAGTTTTTCCAAAGCGCACTCAGTAATTAAAACCGTTCGGCAAACGATCCTTTTGTTGCCTGGAGACGAGCGGTGAGCAATGGGTGTCTTCCCAAGTAGAGTTAAAATTCGATCTGAAGATTGTTAATTGACTTTGTCTCTGATAATACATTCGTCCACGAATTTGTCTCGGCACGCTAGTGTGCATGGTCTTTTTAGGAAAAATCACCTTGAAACTTGCCTACTTATTTTCGCCCAGCAGTCTGAAGCAGATGAGAGTCATTTCGTTGTTCCTGTGTTTTTTCTGATCAGGATCAATTGTTACGATGCTCTTGATTCGGCGGCTCCATTTGGAGGCTATAAAATGTCCGGTC
>NW_008752205.1:148182-148895 GCF_000715545.1 Opisthorchis viverrini | reverse complement strand
AAATCAACGTGTCGCACAACGACAAGGGTGGATTATTTTGTTAGAAACATATATTTTTGTCCTGGCGACTTGTGAAGTCGAACAATGATGGCTGTGCCTTTAACTAACATACACACTCTCCCGACGCACTCATAGACCTTAGGTTCAAAAGGTTATTGTAGCATAGTTCAAAAAATGTCCTAATGAAGCTCACTGTATGTGCTTATTTTGCATGCGGTATGCATTTAGCTTGAAATATCGCGCAGTTTGCGAATTATATCATTTTTGCCAAGCGTATAATTTCATCTGCCCCTTGTCATCGGGTATTGACACCTAGCCCAGCGATTGCCCGACGTGACCTAATTATCGAATGAGACTTGTTTCCCAAAACATGATTTCCTAGGCATCATACATGCGTACGGTAATCATTAAAATGTGCGAAAATGAGACATTAATCACAGGAGCATTCCTAACATGCAGTGATGGTGAACCAAGCCAGATCTGCGGTCTGCTGGATTTCTTCAGCAACAGCTAAGATTAGAACAAGTGTAAGTTGCTTGAAGATAACTACCTGGAAGGCCGATCGTAATGTTCACTTTGCATTTTGGGCAAAGCCAAGGAGCAGCACATGGTGTTTTCTTGCCTGTCAGGAATACTTAGCATTTTGCATCTCATGAGACTCTTGGTTGTTTTAAACTCGCAACGTTCCGGTCTGTGGTCAAGTTGTACATCAC
>NW_008752205.1:142084-144860 GCF_000715545.1 Opisthorchis viverrini | reverse complement strand
ATGATGATGATGAACATTTAATTCCAATGAAACGCTGCCTCCCAAGGGAGTGACTGATTTCTTCCGGATACAAACTGCATCCACTAATTTAGTACTCGGTTTACTTCACAAAATGTTGTTTTTATCTTATGTTTTCCCTTACATGTTTTCCAAGAGTAAATAACCTCTTAAACGTCGAATTGACTGAGTAGATGGGAAGCAGTGAGTTCTCATTTGTTCTTTCTCCTCTTTTCTGATCTAATAGCTCACAGGAGCTGTATAATTGAAGATTTCAGCATCAGCAGTCCGACGTTGGAACACGTGTATTTTGATGTGGCAAAGAGCGAACTGCAAGGAGACAATGTCGCAGATGGCTAGAGTCAGAGCACGCTGGAAATCAAAGCATCAAGCCAGCTTCAACAAATTAGAAGTGAGAGCGTGACGCCACACTCGTTAGCAGCCTCATGTATTCGGAATACCTGCTTAGTGATGTACATTTCTGATCATCTACAAAATAAAGTTCATCCTACTTACCTTTTTAGTTTGTATGAATCACATGTAAGTAATGTTGCATAGTGATTAACCACCCTCTTATTGGATCCCAAACCAAGACATTTCCCAGGACAGCGCTTTCAAATGTCCAGTGACCTAGGACGCGCGCAAAAGTAATACTCCTGCACATCGAAAGGAATATTTATGTCGGATAGCGAATTCTCTCTATCAGATAATATGTGGGACAGTTTGAACAAAGTCGTTTAACCACTTCCATGGGATGATAGTACGACAATAACATTGACGATGGAAAGCTGAGCATTTGATCTGTTCTGTTAAACAGCCTTCGGTGAATATACCCGAGTAAACTGGTGTTGAGTACTACTGGAAATGGACCTAAGTAGCTCACAACTTGCTTCATCCGAGCTCTGCTATTTTTAACTGAGTAATAGATGCTCGTGTTTTGTTTGTGATCCTACATGAGAGCTACTCTGGAAATGGGACACAGAACGGCCGATTACGTGCTGGGAGTTGTCAATGTGTGGTCTGGTCCCCTGTCCAAGAACAAACTTCCCTTCCACGATACGAAGGATGAAATCACGGAATACATCAGATCGGAAATAGATGCCGGTGCGTCCCTTGTCGTCTTTTTCGCTTTTTTTCGCCTTCTACTATGTACTGGGAGCAGCTCCGCCTCTGACGTAAAAAACTCGGCCTAATAAATTTTTAAAAAATCTTACTAGGGTTGAAACCAGGTTTACCGTCCCCTGGTTTGTCACACACTCACGCTGTCCATTGGAAATACATTCATTGTTAGGAAAACCGTGCTGTGCAGATAACTGATTCCAGCCCAAGGAGTTCTTTGTGCTTTTTCACTTCCATTCTGACCTTAGTCTGGAGGATGATCCTTCAACCACCTGAAATCCGGCCCCGAAAGTCAGCTACAAACTTTGCTCTCTCCAAAACAAGGAGATGGAAAGGCCGCAACCTGTTTTTAAGTAACTGTGGCCCGCCATCCATGTCATTCTCATCCCTGGGCATCCTCCGAGCGCCCCATACATCTCCTGAGAACGGAAAGCTGAGCTTATACGCAACAGTCAATGTGTGACCATGGAGTCAATATAACTGCTGAAAAGGGATTAAAACACAACAGCTTCTTATCAGACCTCAGGCAAGCGCCAATGATATGAGCTGAAAAGTAGTTCTGATGGCCGTTTTGTCCGCTATGAGACTGCTATCCAAGTTCTATTTCAAAACTAGGTAGACTATCCATATTTCTGTTCACCATCACTCATTCGCAAACACCACAGTTTCGTATCCTATGGAGTTTGAATAATTTAAGTAAACTTGAATAGTTTTAAAAATCGCAAGGTTAAGCCAGAAACTTTGCCCAAATTTACTTCAAGGTTATCTAACAGCAGCTTTTATCAGCTTGAAGATGGCCGGTCTGCGCATCGAGGTTCTAGTAGGACGTTCGAATCTGACACATAAACTACTGAGGAAGTCAGTAGTCAGTCAACATTCAGAGTTGTATTCAGAGTCGGCAGAATTACCCCATTTCCTACCCTAGGGCACAGCTGTGTACACTCCTTGCAGTTAATAAAGTAAGTATGCAGGCTTTACCATGTTCCTGTATTTGCTCAGCAGAGTAAGTCTCTCTAGGCCTTTTTGCCTCTTTTACATGGACACGCACCCAGCCAGCGTGGGGTGGGTTCAAAAAAGCAAAAAGAATCCAGTAAGGTAAATGCAATGCATAGCACGTTTTATTAATAGACCTATGGAAGCTTCTGTTTCTTGGACGGAACATAATTGAAGAGGCCACGTAAGCTAGTAGTTTCAGATAGCTTGCCTTGGACAAGCTTTGTTGCCAAACTTTATCGACCGAATGTAAAGATTGTCAGCGCATAACCCAGTTTACCAACTTAGCACCTACTATTAACGTGTCGCTGAATATGAAGGCTGTCGTTGGATAACTTTGAAGTAATAGCGTGTATAATACATATTTCATATATGCTTTCATAACACTGCATCAATTCGCTTATTCTGCTTCCTTTTTCAAATGAGAAAGACGCGTAATTCTATTCACTCAGAATTTTGGCTGATCACTATTGACTGATAAATGTGTTGCTGAGCTACTGGCCTAGATTTCCGGTCGAATTTTCAGTTGGATACGATATTTCACGTGACTGGTAACTGACAAATTAGCGGTCCGAATTCCGGCAGAGTACTCCCTAGGACAACGGCAGGCTTCTGCTACAAAACCTATCTGGTAATTTGTTGAAATATTGGTAGCTCGGGTGAGTTT
>NW_008752205.1:66082-141340 GCF_000715545.1 Opisthorchis viverrini | reverse complement strand
AACGCCTCTGCTGAGGCACAGGGCTGCTACAAAGCTTCTGTGTCTGAGTTATTGAATGGGTAATTCCAAACCACGTCCTTTTCAACTGAGTCTCCGTTCCATATCTGAGAGCTCACCGGATGGATTGCTTTGTACTACCTTGTGGGCACATCCGGCAATTTCGCCCATCTGGAATTTTTCGAATTAAAGCTGGGCTTGTAAACCCACTCCAGGCATCTGAATGCTTCGGTCACTTAGTCTTTCTTGGAAAGGAATTCCCCAGCCTTTTTTGAACGATGTCTTATTCAAACTCCCCAGCTGCGCTTAGCTCCGTTTCTCCGGGATGACAGAGGACAGTAGGAGCGCAGTGTGCTGTGATGTCACTGGCATAGCCAAGTTCAATGTTCAGTAGCAAGCGGCATGCGACTGTCGGAGGTCTGCACAGCTTTTCAGACGCTTACCTGTGTGGGTGCGTCAATCCTGGTCACTTAATGACTCCCTCGGTGGTACGTCGACCTTTGAAACACATGATGCGTTTTTACTCAGGTCGATGTAAACAGTACTGGATTTGTACCTCCCAGAAGCAGACCCCTTTGTACACAAATTTGGTTTTCACGGAAGGCTTGACTGAGTCTACCTGATGAATCCATGAAGAGCGAAAACTGTATGAACCATTGGAGAGTTTTGACTAACCCTTTGAGAAGTACGTTCCTTCAAGATCTTCATTTACATTGACTGTTTTCGTTACTAGCGAGATTTCTTCTTAGACGTAACAAAAATAGCAGCTCATGTGCTTTTTGAGCACTACGCAGGGAATGACGGCTGTCTTTATGCCATTACAACTAAATGCGGCCCACGACATTAGTCAGATAGCCACCGCACCCTGCAGATCGCGTACCATTCTTCTGCAAGAAGGGTGCCACAGTCAGTGTCTAGCTTAACTCCATGGATTAAGACACCCCTAATCCTCTAGCACCTTATGCATGGCACACATCGCACATCTGACTGGGTTTGATTGACTCTATGTCCACTAGAGTCATAGGTTTAATTTACGGGCTTAAATTCAGACCGGACTAAATTTTCTCGTGCAGTCAGTTCAGAGGTATTTTCTAGAACTGAAAATTCGAGATATTTTTTAAAACCCTTGGAACACACCAAAATTCGCGGGCTCAAGCCCAGGGACGCGTGCATGAGTAACTTATGCGTTTGTTTCTATTTGTTTTTCATTATGCCGGCTGCCTCGGAACACACTTTTGTGTCTTTAGAGGGAGACACCAAAATTCGCGGGCTCAAGCCCAGGGACGCGTGCATGAGTAACTTATGCGTTTGTTTCTATTTGTTTTTCATTATGCCGGGCTGCCTCGGAACACACTTTTGTGTCTTTAGAGGGAGCGAACATCCGGCCTACAGCTTACCCGCATCTTTCAGCCGAATAGCTGTTCTCCCTTAACCAATTATCCCCTTTTCAAGCCTTTATCACTTAGTTTGGGCTATTCACACGCTACTGAAAAGCTGTGCAAAATCAGAGTAGTGCGCTTGACAACCTGGAAGCCTAGAACAGAATTGAGATGCTGCAGTGCAACTAAGATGCACACTTTTCAACTGTTTGCTCTATGGTTACTGCAGGTTTCCACCCACCCTCCTGGACAGTTTATTCTATAAGTTTAATTCATGATCAGTCGTGTCATCAGGGTCCTCATCTTTTGCTAACTTGACTGCTTCCAGTCTCTGGGTCGGTTTCTACTTCAAGCACCATCGTCTGTCTGTTCATACGAAGTTTCCGAAAGATCTATACATCTTATTCGTTTCTGCTGTCCGTTCGACCGAACTACTAAGTGAACCTACATTGAAATCGCTCATTCTCTCTGACCTTAGCTGTCTTATATCAGTTGCTAGTGCGTTTTGGCATCAATAGGCAATTCAGTTGTAAATTCTTGCTTTTACTTGCTAGTGCGTTTTGGCATCAATAGGCAACCCCATACTTTCGACTTGTTCATCGTTGAGATACATCGATTCTGTTGTATTACCTGATTCGGACATCTGCGCTGCAAACTGGCACTGTTGGAATTATGCGTGGTGAAGAGGCTAATGCATGGATTTTGTTGTGCTCTAGTCATACAGATTTCAACTTGTCGTTGCAGAGACGACTGGTATGTATGCATACGCAATTGAGGCTTGTGGCTTTGTTGTAGCGTCTTTTTCAATTTCACCTAGTTTTTTTCGCAGCTTACTTTTAGCTCTGCTCCTAAACTGAATTCTTACTGGTGCGTTCCATATCATTTGTAAGTTGAAACACCTAAAACTTATCTGGAGGTTCAGCGAAGGTCAAACGTTCCATGTTACCAGTAATACGTTACTTACACAAAAACTCCTCATTCTTCATCCACATTCATGTTTTTTTCTGCTCTCTGTCCCGCTTTTTGTCATAAAGACTAGTACCCATACATCCACCTTTTTTATCGTTCCGTCTGATAAACGCAAGCAAAACCACCTCTATAAGACGAATAGAAGCACCTAGAACAGGCTAGAAGATTTTCGACTCAGTCAAGTAATTATTCGAAAAAGTACTGATACCCGGGTGAATGGAAGATGTCCGTAGCCGCTGTTGGCATTCCAAAAGAAAAACAAAGTTATTGACAATGAAACCGGGATGCTGCGGTTGCTTCCTCACCAAGAAGTGTAGTAAGACATTTTTCAAATAATCTCCGACAAAATCAGCTGAGGTAGTTGCGTCTATTGCTCAAAACATGCTCCTTGATGTTTGATTTCACAGGCTTCAGCTTGATCAAATCACCATTCCTTGTTAATCGACAAGACGATAAGGTCTTCAAAGTGTCGAAGGTACAAACCATGTTGAATTGCGTCTCCCAAATACGCGCAAATTTCGAGACTGTAATTATTAGTATGATCACTTATTCTTGGAGACCATGGTCACAAAGATTAAAAGCGAATGCAAGTGACGGATGCGGAAGGGTAGCATGATAATATGCGATAAAAGAGAGAAACGGCTCATTCGAATTCACGCCACCAACAGTTCCAGTCAGATCAGATGAATCCCAACGTGTGTAAAATTATGATATGGAAACACGCGTCTAAAGACCAACAACCGAAGAAAGGACAAACAACGTTGAATGCTCTTCGAGGCGCAGTAAGCGCTAGCACAATCAGGACTCGCACATCAGGCACAAAGTGTCCGTCATACTGGGTCTAAACACTCACGGTTACTAAAGTTGTGCTTACCTCATCGGCAACGCTCCTAAAGTCCACATTCGTGATGTGATCGCTCAATGACAGTATAATCACCAGTAGCCAAATACCTCAACTCTTTCCACTCGCCACCCCCTAGTGTTTTAAGGACCTTTGATTGAGGGTTTCTTATCTGTTTCGTTTGCTACCGTGATATAGTGGTAAACTGTGGACAAAGGTCGCCAGGCAACGCAACCAAGCTGAGCGTCGAGCAACAACTCTCGTGCTGATCAGCTGGCCAATCCACTCGACCACTAAATGAAAACAAAAATTAACTTCTCCAGAAAACCGTGTAAATGTTATGCATATTTACGTTGCAGTTTTTTCTTACGAGTGACCTACTCAGCTGAGTAAACTTTCAAAGTCAACAAATATCTCTAACTGGAATACTATTCGTTAAGACCAATTCCAAAATTCTTTTAGCACGGGGCAACCCAAAATAAAGCGACGCAACGCTCTTTTCCCAGTGAAGATAAATACTGAGACATTTTGCTGTTCAACACGTTTCAGGCACGGATGGGCATAGATGAAACTGCATATTTCAGCTTATGATCAGTGTGATATACCAACCATAAGATCGAATTTTAAAATTACTAATGTTACTGCGACTTGTCGACGTCAAATTTTACATATGACAATGCACCTATGTCATCGTTTTACTGGTACACAGGGATATTTCGCATTGCCCAGTGCCAACTAGGCATTCGTGAGCTTGAAATGCGAGTAATCTTAAGTACAAGCTTCAGCGTCGTCGAGTAATAAATCCCGGTCAACTTCAACATCAAACCCGGAGAAAATACAATAGGCATGTGCGCTACGTGTAAGGAGCGAAAAAATAATCCAAACGCCAGCCCCTGGAAAATAACTGCTAGGCATGTCGCCGTTACAACGTTAATAGGTGGCGAACGCCACTGTGTGCCCCAATATATGGAAAAATCATGAATAAGCCTCTACGCGCTCAGCAATTGCTACGCAGATTGACGAACACGTCTAGCTACTGAAATTCTGTCAGTAGTCTACAATTAATCTGTTTGACCACCGCTCGTAACCCACAGAACCGTGCCTTGAAATGCGGATAACTTCATTCCTTTTCAAGTAGGGCTGAGGTACTTTTCGCAAAGTCTTCGTGAAGATACCGAGTGCCTTATCTAACTTCAAAGCGCCGGAATCCTTCAGAACCGCAAACCGAAATGGTCACGTCAACCGCGTGGCAAATCATCGCAGCAAAAAACAAGCACAAAAAATCTGGACCAAGATACAACGTACTTACTAAAATTCCCACTATTCTCAGTGGACAACAACTGTTGGATATTCACAAGGGGCGAAAATTCGTGGTTGAAACATGTAATTTGACTTACATTCAGGGAAGCTGCTCGTGACATCTCAAAAAGAAGTTAGAAGCCACACAAACTAATCCCTCTGATGGAAGCAAAACTCAACCAAGCGACAACAATGAATGAGCATAATGTAACTTAAGTATATGCGGAGTCAGCAGGACATATACGGAAATCGAAGCCTGTGGAATCACGTAGCACACGGAGCACACATTCAGAGCCTGGTTAACAGGATAGAAGCCCGCAGTGAGGCAAAAGCTTCAGTGCATTGAACCAGACAAGGCGGGCACAAGGCAAGCAAAGTAGAAATATTGCTTAAGGTCACTCAAGAGGGTGTACACAAAGGAGTTAGCATTTCCTGCCCAGGGCTGGTAGTCACTTGATTAATGCATGTGAAATAAGGAGCGAGAGTTATACGCGCATTAGGTCGTACGACAAAATCGTGCTTGTAAATATGGCCTTAATCTCAATTACATTGGAGTAATTAAAAGCAAAGAGCGCGCTCAAGAACTGTGTAACCAAATTCCAGCAAAAAGTGATGGTTAAAGGCGACCTTTTTTGGGTACCATGAGGTACAAATTTTCTATACAGACGTCTGTGTCCAGTTCTCAATAGGTATCGATAATTTTTACGTCTGCCCTACACAGTATTTCATAGTTCTCTTTAGATATGGATCCGCTGGGACAGGGAAAATTGAGACTGGCTACGGTTGCTCCAAATAAGTGTCTTCAAACGGTTTGTTGTCAGGCTTCTTTCTGCCTGACCAACGGGTGTTCATCCAGATATCTAGTTCTCTGCGCGGTTGCTCAGGTGCTGTACTGAGGAGCAACAACAACCGAACAAAAGTGAAACAGTGAAACCTGGAAAGGGTCATTTAATGATCTACCGACGACAGCTACTCACCCACGCCTGACATTCACTCCCTATGTCATCATTATAAATGATCGCATTTGCATTGTGCCATGCTATGTATGAAACGAAAGCAATTTGCTTTTGTGTGTTTTCACGCCTTACCTATCAGCATGCACCGAGGAGGCCCTGACAAATTTATTCACCAAACCAAGCGCTTGGTTCTGCCACGATGTTCCGTGCAACCTCTTTGATTACCAGCTTCCGTCTACCTGTTGATTTTCTTCACTGTCAAGTACATATACAAACAATGCTTATTTTCACCGTTGTCTATGTGGCCTTGTTACAGACTACCGATCCATAGTATCACATGCTCCATTAAAATAGAAAGTCTGAAGGGACGGGCTAAAAGCAAGAAGTCTTCGAACGTGTCCATTTGTAGATGCTAGACCTAAAAATCGCCATCAAGTTGTTTACAGTTGCAACGGAATTTAGTGACCGGAACGTCCGTCCACTTCCGAAGCTGAAAGGTTGAATATCGAGTATGCCAGCCACATCTCGTCTAACACCGAGCAAAAGTATTCAGCCATCGTGAAGGCACATTTAGCGAATGTCTGGGTCCCCGATAAGTAAAGGCCACATTTGATGGGACAAAAGTTCCACATTGACATCAACCGAGAACCACATGAGTAAATCAGGACCAACTCAGACCCCTCGGAATGCTCGCGCGCTGGGCACGCTGACTACTGATGTGTAAATTTATGATCTGACAAATACCGTAAGACCAGAGGAACCTTGCTGATTGGCTTTCAAAACAAGAGGCTGTAGATGAACCCTGAAAGATTATGGCCAATGACAATATCCTCACCATCAAACTGGTCCCCGGGAGGTTGGTACAAATATGTTGACTGGATATCATGCTATAGAAGGTTGCAGCCTCCTTGGTGGAAGGAAGGGATGTTTGGGACGCGGAGATAGACAGATAATTGAAAAATATCTCCAGAGCATTCTGAAAAATTGATCATGAATTAGGCTGTTGTAATATTCGAGAAATGTGACAATTAGGATTTGTTCGTGCTCATTGTGCTGCGTGATTTCCGAACAAAGTTGATTGTCTATTGCTACGAAATGGCACATAGCGGATGCCCAGTGAAAACATGACACTTACTTTGGCAAAGTTCTTAACAGCCAGAGATGAAAAGTGACCTTCAGGGAATACGAGCAGTCAAAAATTCTGACCCGTTGATAACATTCTATGCGAATGTTTCCGGTGATAACCAGTGGCAATCACTGCGTCGTCTTCTCAGACCGTGAGAAACTATGAGCAGCAGTGAGCGACGGCGAAAAACTCAGCAACATCATGGGACATCCTGAGGCAGTTATACAGCTCAGCAGGAGTAACCTCAGTAAATACCATGCTATATATCTCCGTTAAAGTACGTCATACTTTATCGGCTTTGATGTGGAAAACAAACCTGCGCAAACATACAGCACGTACATTCTAAGAAGGGCTTCTTTGAGTCGTTGTTATGTTTGAAAGTCATCGCAACTCCAAAATACGTCGAGTGCTTGAAGTCCTGTTGGTATGCGAGACCGTTGAAACGGAATGTTGAAAACCAGTTTCTCAGGGGTTGCGTGGTCTTGCTTCTGAAATTTATGGTTGAGTTCCAAACGGGAAATTGAGTGCTGGTGGCATGTTGACATCCCGAGCGAGATTTACTAATAACAAAAGTTGTTTTTACTTCTAGGATCAAAGGATTTGGAATATTATCAGAAGAAATATGCCAATTATCCCGTTCCATGCACTTTTGGAAGGGTCCAATACGATCCTTTCGGTACACGGGATACTGATTCTTATGGATGGACTAGGATCAAAGGATTTGGAATATTCTCGGAAGAAATATGCCAATTATCCCGTCCCATGCACCTTTGGAAGGGTCCAATACGATCCTTTTGGTACACGGGATACTGATTCTTATGGATGGCAGTTAGCATTGTATATCACTGAGCTTAGTGTCCACGCCCATAGCTTCGTGCTCTATTCAAGCTACTGTTCCCAAGATCATTAGTCTCATGAGTATGAGTAAAAACAAAGCGGTGCGGAGTAGATGTTCAAATGTTTCCCTCCACGCTCAAAATGCGACGGCCCAATCATATCTCAGTCGGTATGCTCCCAACGAGTTGGAAAATAAGCCCATCAGTATGAATTAGAGAGTGATAGCTAGAGGCAAAATAAGCGGCTGTAGTTCTAAAATAAACTTGCGCGCGCCAGCTACGAAATTAAACTTGAAACAAAACGTGGCATGTTCTGTGTGAGTGCTAGAATGTACACAAGCATGTTTGTCTTGTCTTGGCCATGTCACGATGAATGCCGGTTCATCACGCTCCATTCAAATCTGTCGTGATAATCTCTTCTCACCGCATTCCCTTCTACTGCACGATCGTTTTTTCGGTGGTAAGTCTTATGTTCTGTTCCGAATCACAAGGGCTACACTCAGTCTCCAAGTCCATTCGAGATAACCGTTGGTGATGCTTTTTGCTTGCCAGATCGGTCACTCAGTATAAGATAAAATGATGGGGCACATCAATACAAGAACCGAGTTGGCCACAAAAGCCACAAAATACATCCGTCTGCATTTCTCCGACACTCCTGCAGTCACTTCGTGTTTGAATCGTCTGGACTAGTGAATTACACAGTACGCCAGAATTCACAGTATTGTGTCGGCATTATGTCCCAAAAGATGAAGTGCAGTCAATTTGGGCGTCCTTTTCGATCATGTTACTTATATCACTCCCTCCGAAATTATATCTCAACTGGACGCAATCGAAATGGCGTTTGAGATGCAAAGTTGTATCCATTAACTGCGACTAGATGAGTTCGTTTAACTCGTGTCCTTAGGATGCTCGCCGCGGTTGTTGTCATGCCTTGGGAGCGTCATTCAGCTATAATGCATTTTTCTTTGATTCGTGGTAACAAAATGTGTGAACTGAGCTCAATCTTATTTCCACATAGTTCAAATCTTCTGGTTCCGATTACCACTTGTTCGCTGCCGAGTCGGAGCTTTGCTGTCGTGCAACCATACTTCAATAAATCTTATTGTGATGGAGAAGGGTCTTAGGGTTGGCCTTACCCAATTGTTCGTTGGTGCCTACACCCCCGAGACACTAATTCGAACGATCTGCGTAGAAACTTACAAGTATAATAACATTGACATCGATTGCCAGCCATGTCTTGCAGCGCATCTAACAACATACTGGGGAATCAAGCAAACTTCATCCTAGAATGCGGGTCGCACCGACAGTACCTCTCTTCCGCACCCCCCTGCCAAGTCAACTTGGCCGCCTCCCTGCTTGCGTTGCTTTAGAGTGAACAGGAGAACAGCGTTTTTTCGGCAAACGATGGTTAAGGACGCGCATTATCTGATCTGACCCACACCGCTTTTGGTGCTGGGCACCTTCTTCGACTGAAGCAAAAATGAAGACATTTTTTGTCCAGGAAAACCAGATTTTTACCACACAAATCCATATGTAGCTGGCTGATCTTTCAAGGACGTGATTCACGACGCTTGGGCTCTTGAAAAGATCTGATCATTCTAAACCTGCATTGAAAATACGCGTGAAAAGTGGTTCACCACGAGGACGAAGCATTTTCATATTATAACTCTGGAAGGCAACACAAGTCGTTTTAAAGATATGGCCTTAATTCAGGCAGAAGATTGTTGGCGTTTAATTCGGACTGACGGAGACCTAGAGTCGGACAAAATGGCATAACAGAAAGGAATGAAGGATGTGACACAGCGTTTCGGGGCCGTTGGGGCTGTTTGGCTTCCAGGATGAGGTTCACATGGTCCTTCCCGTGTCTGGTTGGAGACATTGGACAATATGACGGCTAGCCGATTCTAGCGGCTGTCACTTTCTATTCAGATTGTCCGACTGAGTGTTAGAGAATAAGGCACTTTGGATATTCGTGGTAGACTAGCTCTCGTACCCTGACCTTTTTTGAACTATCTATTACGAGGACATATTCAAATGAATTGACATTTTTTAAAACGGGAGCACGAGTCCCCTCTTCGGTTGCTGCTAGCACCAATGATGATGCTGATACCAAAAACAGTGGTCATTCTAGGTGTTCCAAAATATGGATTGCCTAGAAGAACCTGGAAAATTTCTCTCAATTCTATATTTCCTTTTCTTTGGCCGAGTATATTATTTTCTAACAGATTTGTCTATTTCTTCAACTTCTATTTGGTCTACTTATCTTATGAGTGGCTTTCTGAACACCACATCATTGCTGTTTGAAACAGTATTCAGTCTTTGTGTTGAGATTACTAACGGCCCATTCCCCTCTGATTTGTCGTCGTAGGCGTGCTCCGTCGTCCAATGGTTTACTTGCTGCCTGATTAGTGTTGCGTATCGATCACTTACTTCAATTGTTTATTGGTCGATAGAGCACAGACGTCTGGCTCTCTTTGGCCCTATACTCTCGACCAGGTTCTTAAGGGGTATTATCTATCAAATAATGTCATCCAAAAAACCGGCTGAATTTAGTGGAAAAATGATTTTCTTCGTGATGGAGATTTCATAATCCAAGTAAACCCAATCGATCCTGAAAAGCCAAGAAGCACTGTACCGCCCAGCAGTATGCCTATGGTGAAACTCCAGCGAGATTTGAATCCATGAACTCCAGGCTCGTACTTGAACACATAACTGTTCCACCAACAGCAGCAGTTCACCAGTAAGATCAGCTATGAGAAAGCGAAAAATTTCACGAATCTCCTCATACTAATAACTGTGCACATGATGTAATAATAGACGTCTAAGTTCAGTTCACTTTTCCAGCGCAAAAACCGTGCACCGAAATATAGTGTTTCCGGTTGCTGGAGCTTCGTCAACCGAGGATAAGTAATATACTTGAATGGGAACCACCCGTTGGAAGTGATGGACCGATCTGTGTTCAGATGTTTCTCTTTGTCCGGTATAGCAGGCAGTGATAGGTATGCAGTGATGACAACAGCTTTGATGCAAGACATATGAGGTCCAGGTTCAAGTACATTTGTGACACCATATCTTTGTTGACCGTCGGTTCTACGTACAAATTGTTGGAAGCGGAGCTTTCAGTAGACCAGTGACATGTGCGTTTCGCACAGTTACGGATGGAGACCTGTCTGGACTAATACTCACTAGCGAAAGCCACGGGAAGACAACAGTAGGACTAATGTGGCCTCAGCTCGAAAGCAAAGTCAGTTCGGTTACGCAGAACTGTGCCAACTTAAACAGACCAAAATACATGCGGAAACTCGTTTGCACTTTGATTTTTACCGATGCGGATGATTAAGGCGGTAAAATGAGTAAAATCACTTTATAGTCTTGGGTGACGTCAACCAACTGCTAACATAATAATAATAAAACGGGCATACGATATTGCAGCAGGCAATTCATCTTGCATTCACCACGGTGAACTGTGGAGCCTCCGCCGTGTGCCACGCATGCCAAAACATCGCTTTTTGAGACTAGTACTGTTTTTGGTGCACCGGTGAAACTGGGATGCAAACAAAGCTTTCGTGGACAGTAAGAGGTGAGGCTGAAAAGTATTTGGGTGTTGTTAGTGAGGTACGTCTTCTCGGATGAGGCTTTATAATCTTACCTCCTCACGCCATAGACTATGTAGTGGCTAATCGACGTCAGTGGCTTTTGTGCCGTCTTTTTCTTTTCAGACTATCTGAGTGAATTTTCGAGGTTACAGACATCTCAGAATGCTTGCGGTAGGCTAACACAGGGTCCGCCCTCAGATATTCTCTTCTGTTTTTTTTTCACTTTATGATGTAATTATACAAATTTTCGGTCTGTGCGGAAGTGAAGAGTCAGTGTTAATACTAGTGTTGCTGCCTGAGATTATGATGCCGATGTCCAGTTGTATATTTCCTCGTGATACTGACCTTGTAAAAGCATCTCGGTCGCCTCCCGGAAAACTTGCATATTCCTATCTGCAAACTGAAAGCACATTCGATCTTCAAAGGAGTCAATAATTGTGGTTCGTGGAAACTGATCCAGTAGGTGTCGCACAAATTTTCCCAAGGTTTGATGCACCTCAAAGTCAGCTTCATCCGGCATCAGTGCGTAATTTCGAGCGATCTTCACTTCAACGAAGAGGCCATGACCGTAGGATGATTTTAATTGATGGGGGCTGCCCATACACCTAAATGAAATCGAAACAAAGTAAAGTTGCAGTCTACTAATAGGTATGTATGTAGGGAACAAATGTGTCAGAAAGATCAGAATTTATATTCTACGATCTTCACCTGAAGTCGGAAGGTGTCGCTACAAATGCCTAAGTAAGTATACAGATAAATTACTGGGGGATCAAGTCTGGATATACCACAGCTTGGTTTAGTTCAGTTCAGTTCCACAATCGTAAAATATGCACGCAGGAACGGCGGTTTGTTTCGCTCAGCTAGTGACAGCGGCTAGTGTAAGACAGATGACACAAAGTGTGTTTTAGAACACGGATCTAGAGATTTATACAGGCAAAACCATCAGTGTAGATTCCTGGGAGATATTTTGTTCGATTTGTGGAGAAATACTGAACACCGTGGCCTGCAGAATAAACGCATTGGTTTGCTTGCTGCCTGAAAGATACAGGCACTCGTTGTGGTGAACTCCTAGAAGTACATCTGAATCAGTCACATCCGGATAGGATGGCCCGTTCAATTATGTGAAATTGAACTGCATATCAGTAATATATCTGTGTAAACTGGTGCCACTCAGGTGTCTGTGGTGAAACTGGTTCACTTATTAGCAGTACTTGGTGTAAGCAGTTCATACTTGATAAAAAGTACTTAGCGGCAGTTTTCGGCAGGAAACTACCCTGGTGACTTGTGAAGTCCGTTCACTCCGATACTGTGGATCCTAAACAGATGTTTAGCATGACTAAGCTCAGATGTCATGCACGAAACTAATCAACTTTAAATTGAGTGGTTATGTTTTCTAAGAATTTCGACCACAAATTAAATGAAGTTAAGTAAAGTGGTTTCAGTAACTAATGGGGTAAGAATATAACTTGTGGATTTCGTGATTTATCAACGCAAATGAGATGAATAGAGAGTGAATACACACTCTACTACGGCTTACTTCCTCAAATGTTACAGATCCTTTGGAGAAAACCAAGAAGCGTCCTCAAATCGAGCAGAGAACTATAAGTATCAGTTTTAAGCGTTCCCTTGCTCATAGTAACGTTACACATGTTGTTTCCCTATTGTATGTTAAGCCATTCAGGTCACTTTGACGAAGCTGTAGGATAGTTTTCCACAATACGCCATGTACGGGCAGAAAATCATCAAAGCTCAACCTGTTCCAGGTATATAATCCTCTGAGGTTGGTCATTCATTCATTCATTCCTCTCATAAATGTAGAATTTATGTAACTATATTCATTTCATGTTCAAACATAGCCACGTGAGCCTTGTTGTCTGTGTACTCGATAACTGGAAGCGGGTGCCCTGGGAGAATTACAATCCCACAGGCATTAGGGGTTGTCTGTGAGTCTTCCACAATCGAATCAGTGACAAAGTTAAAGAGGGAAGGCGAAAGAGAACAGCCTTGCCTGACGCCGTCCGATGTTTTAAACTCATGCGAGAGCTTGTCTTAGACTTCCACGCGTCCGCGGGAGTTGGCGTACAGCACATTAGGGAGAATCAGGAATTTATGCGCGGCACCTTTATTGCACAGACACTGCAATGGTGTCTAAAATCCAATTTCCTATCCAGTGAACAAATCAGTTGCCACCTGATCAACAGCCAATACCCATATCGCCAACAACTTCAAGCGTTGTACTTTCAAAACAGCTCTCTGATGGGAGACCATTAGGGAGAATCAGGAATTTATGCGCGGCACCTTTATTGCACAGACACTGCAATGGTGTCTAAAGCTCCACTGAGTCAATCATCATCATCATCATCATCATCATCATCATCATCATCATCATCATCATCACTGTCGGCTGTAAGAACCGCGCACTTGCCGTACAGTGGTTGTAACTGCCACAGTTTCGTTCATCAATGATTCGGGGAGGTGGGGTAGGTTGCTGCGCACTGGAGGTGCGAACTGATAAATTAGTGCTTAAATACAGCACTCTAGGTGGACTGTTAAGTGGGAGGATTGTGAAGGGAGATATATATTGATGGCAACAGCTTGGATACATGAGCGCCATTGAGGGCGCGACTGGACCATGTCTGACAAAATCCCTAACCATTGTTATGGCCCATCTCGGGGTCTCCATCCAGGTAGACGGCAATAGCCAGCGCAGCTGCGTTTGCTGGTAATGACTTATACTTCGCTGCCAAGCCATTGCTTGACAGAGTCAAAGGCAGCTTTCAAGGCAAGGAAGAGTACCGTTGTTGGTTGATGGAAGCAGTGTCTATTTTCCAGAACCTGTCGTAGGGTGTGAAGGCGATCGATGAATCATCTTGCAGGACGAGACCCAGCTTGGTTCTAACAATAAGACGGATTAACGGCTGAGGATAGTAAATAAAACAGAGAGCAACAAGCCACTCATTAGGTTACTGAAATATTTCTGACAGCCAACAATGGGCTCCGCCCTTATTGGGCTTCATCAGAAAGGGGCATCTCTGAGTTTTATATTTCCTTGTCTTCTGCTTGAACACAAATTGTACGAAATTCGCGAAATACACCCATTTGCATAGCAACTTGTTTTCAACGGGAGATGGAACTGAATCCCAGCCATATCTCTCGCTGTGATGTCCTTCAGCTTATTGTGTCGCACAAAGGTCACCTCGTGTTTCAGTTGGTACGATTTTCGAGGTGTCGCAGTAAGACAGCACACTACCGATAAAGTTGATGAAAATTCTTCTCCAGTTGCAACTTGGCTTTCGACCGGAACACAAGGTTGACAAAGACTCAGGGATCCAGCCTATTTGGTAGGTCAAAGGGAAACAGCTGACAGGCTGTTAAAGGTTTTTCAGCATACCATTGAGCAGTATGTTCTGTCTTTATGTTAATATACTGCAATATTGTAAACATAGTATCTAGAGATCCTGCTGTATCCAATTAAAAGAGCATAGTCCACTTTGTTTTCAAGGTCTTTCCACTGCGCAGCTGCATCCTGTAACATCCAACGGGAATCGTTTATTTAGTGAATAAATTTGCGTCGTATGCTTGTGACATCACTAGTTTCTATCAGTAACGAAATCCACCGAAACCTCACGCCTAGATAACAATTTCAATTTCTGCTGCACAACAGATTTTGTATTCCTTCCCCACGTCTGTAAAGCAAAATTCTCGTGGAAAGAGATCAGCCTCCAAATTCGTTGTACCTAGAATTTTTCGGCGGTAGATATGTTCCACATGAAAAGCAAGTAAAATTCGTTTCTTACATTTGCTTGCCTGCGTCTTACTGGTTGCTTTTTTATTCTCAGTCCCGCGCAAGCTGCTGACGTGCATATACAGAAACCACAAAAGCAGGTTGGATTGTGCCGTACCGCCGGCTGGAATGCACAACTACCATCTAATGGAATGCGTCATCTTCCTGGACTCGGAATCCTTATCGAAAGTGGTCGCTCGGGTACTGTCCCAGTCCATCATCTTTGGTGAAGTGACAGTCTGTCAAGCGTAAATTACTTCAAAGCTAAAATGGCAAAATCCAGTAGGCATTTTGGACGAGAATCTTAGGCCAACTAAAAATGACTCCACCAAGGAATGAAGCAAACGATATCCGATCACCGATCAACTGAAGGCCTTATGAGCATATCCCGCGATCCGATGTGATGCGATAGAAAAAGCTCAGCTAGCACTGCCCCGTTCGACCCTTCGACCTGAATTTTTGGAGGCAACTCGCCTCATAACGCCTGCAGGAAGTTTCATACATGAAGCTTAAAGCGGCGGCTGCATTCATCTACCTATTGCTGAGCGGTGGAACATGCAGTCGAAGTCGTCCATAGTTAGTGTATTTCGCCTAAAATTCAGCCCAGGTAGGGATTGCCTAATCGAGATCCACCAAGTAAAATGAAAAAGACCAAAAACTAAATACGTCACAAAGCGGGAATTCGCTGACGGGAAACTCTCTTTTAGCTCACTAACCGTTTAGTCATGCATGGGACCCATCACGCGGTCGTAAATGAGTCGCCATAAATGTCGCCGGATAACTCTGCGGTTAAGTGTACCTTACTCAATATTGTATTTTTGGAAGGAATGACGATGTACCTATACTATTTTTAAGAAATAGAGATTCATCTTTCCATAAGTAATAGTCAACAATGTCATTGAATAGGTCATTACTCCGACACCCAAACGAGTCGTCTTGCTATGAGGTACCTAAGCTAGGTTTATGACACTTCGCGAATGAAGTCAACTAAGTTGATCGACTTTGCTGGCGGTTTAGTTATACCAATTTCTACGCTTCTCTTGCCTCCTTGATGCTGGCTATTTCAAGACTACGGGGTGCGGATTCAAATAAAGGACAGGAAAGCGGTTTAGTATACCAATTTCTACGCTTCTCTTGCCTCCTTGATGCTGGCTATTTCAAGACTACGGGGTGCGGATTCAAATAAAGGACAGGAAACGCCAGAGACCGTATAGATGATAAATACTATGCCAATAGAAGAAACAATTTTTGGGGGTTGCAAATGGCATTGATGGTAATTTGTAACCCTATCAACACTACCACCACCGTCGTCATCATTATCATTCTCATTGTCATTGTCCCCACTGTCGACCTGACCACAAAGTACACCAGTTCCCGTTTTCGTTTGGTTATTTGGGTGTAACAAAGCAAGTCATCATCCACTGAAACTTTTTTTCCGAGACGCACTCCCACAATTCGATCAATGCCGGCAAGTTTTCCTCATGTGCCTTGGAAGTTGAAAGGCATAGAAATACAAAACCAACTTTGTAACGCGAGTCAGAACGGGATCACGTAACTTACAGAAGATTCCCATTGACCAGAATTGCCAGACGATCACACAAGGATTCGCCTTCATCAATAAAGTGCGTTGTTACCACGCAACCCCTCTGTGTGCCCTTGATGCAGTTAAGCAACGTTTTCCTGTCAGAGAAAGAGAACATACTTGACTTGAGTGATCCTTATGAAGTAAAAGACCGAGGGACTCCAGTGGAATGGACAGCTTTATCAAAGTATGTTTCCGAGTGAAGAACATACTTAGTATCGCTATTTTGTCTTCCCTTATCAGAGATGACAACATCAACTTTGAGCATATAATTCTTACTGGTGGATAATCTTAGGAATTATTTATTCAGGGAACCAGAGATGAGGAAGAAACAAGGGAAGTGAGATGAGCTCCAACTTTTCAATGTCATGGTCAGGGCTTATTCGAACTCACCGTGGAGAGGGCTTTTACCAGATAAGAAATTTTCTATCCATTTAATGGATGAGTGAGTTCTTATTCGAACTCACAGTGGAGAGGACCTTTAACAGATAAGAACTTTTCTATCCATTTAATGGATGAGTGAGTTGACTGGACGAAATAAACGCTAACTCTTACATCTTCGAAAAGATTGTGAAACTCATAGTTCCAGCTTCATTCCTCATCTAAGAGGTTAAAGGTGACTCTAGTGCTCTGCCTGAAAGAAAGATCATTGTGCATGACACCTGGGACTCAGTAATTCCAAAATTGGTTTGAATGATTTAAGTATGGTATATCATCTTCAAGGTAGCAAATCAAGAGACTCCCATTTATTTTTGCACTGAATTGGTTGCAGTGCCTAGTTTTCACTAGGATTAACGCGAATCAGGGGAATTTTATCGTACCTGCAGATTCTTCACGAATTCGAACAAATTGTGACCACATTACCATTTGTTTCATTCGGATGTGTCGAATCGCAGGTAGGGATGACGGTGTTTCTCGTAGACGGTGTGTCTAACCAGTAACGTCTTGGGTGGATCGGTTGGCTGTTGATCAGATGACCCCCCCAACCGCTACCTGACGATGTCTTCTCTCATGGTGACAAAACGTTTGAAAACCAACTGACAGGCTGGGCGAATGGATCGTCTGCAACCTGATCAACAGGCAACGGTTTCTCTTGTGGACATGACAGATTCAGATCGGAGTGCTCGCAGTTTAGAGGCCCTATTGCTGTGGGTCTATGGTACCAGCAGGGAAACTTTTTAAGTAAGAAGACAGCGTAGTGGAATAAGGTGTTATAATCCGACATTTCCGTTGCCTTTGACAACCTTTTTCAAAGATTTCTACAATCAACTGTATAGGAGTTAAGTGCAGCGTCATTCGGATCCGCTATCATGTTCTCTGATTGGTGTGTTCCTGAGTTTAGTTGGTAGTCAGATGCGACCAGCGTACTACCGCATTGTACATTCAAGCGTATCATCAAGTATGACATCAACGTATCTCAGCCAGCTACGTGGTAGATGGGCGGAGTCACACAAGGCCTTAGTATCAACATGGTGTCAGGAAAGTTTACCCACCATGGATGATACTTCAGAGCCCACAGCGACACCGTCATTTTGTCTATAGGGCACACTTTGAAAGGTGAGATAAGTGGTGCTTAGACACAGTAGTAGACACTATTATTTATGTCAATACGGTATAAGTTTATTCTCTGCGCTAGAGATGTGCCTTCTCACAACACAGAGGCCGGAAAACGGTTGTTAATTAGTACAATAATATAAAGAGCTGTTACATCAATGCTTATTATTACTCCACCACGCTGTTTGGACCTCACAGGTTTCCATATTATACCCCACATGGCGCTCAGGCTTTTTAACATTATGCAAGCCGAACTTGGCCGGGAATTCAGAAAGCTCTTGAACTGATATTCCTCAGCTTCCTTTGCCACACCTTTAGTAAGGTGGAATTCCACCCATTAGGTGAACACAGATAACAGTCACAGAAGATAGGCGAGGTAACGATACTTTTTTGATAATTTAGCGTCAAACCATGTAAGTATAGAGGTTAGGGTTAACATGAATACAGTCAGAAAGGGAATAAAGCTAGTGATCAACGCAGAACCAGATACATGGGGCAGTGTCGCCAAGGGAGTGTAGTGAGTATCAGAAACAATGACCGTATGTGGACGTGGGTTAGTGTGTGCGTGAGAGCCAGCACAGCTCACAGCATTGCGACTTCAATCGAGTCTTACGCTACGATTCTGTTCATCTGAATCAGTTTGAGTGTGTTTTGTGAAGGACTTGGAGAGTTTCATCGGTGTTTATACTGTGATATGCACCTATAATGTGCTGGTTGATCAAGCTACTTTCGAGACTCCATCTTGCCACCTCTAGGCCTCGTGCAGTACCCCCCAACAAACATAAACGATCCTTCCACAGGGGCATCTCCTTGCAGGAAGGCTGACTTACTGCAGTCATGTTGAGTGAAACACTGCAAATTCTGTTGCAACGTGTTTCAACACGCACAACCTACAAGGTTGCTGAAGATCCTTTGATGGCTTACCGTCGGCAGCAACCTTATAAGTAGTATTACGTCGAGAAAAATACTTCACTATCTCGTATGTCGCACAAACAGACTTTGTGCAGCAGATTAAGTTAAGGAATCAGTAAGGGCTCAAATGAATCCTTATTTGATATCCTGTTGGCCTGCAAATGAACGTATTTCTCTGCGTATTCTTCCAAACCTGTGGGGAGATGCTTCGCGTCGGCAAGAGAGTAGACAAATGTGATGTCGATACGTATTTATCCACTTCGGTAAACTTGTCCATCGGTCGTCATCGGCTGTCAGTTAGCTCAGTACGAATAAGCGTTTGTGGCATCATGCTGGTAAGTTTGAATCAGGACCACCAAATTATAAGTTATCCTGAAGATGTACGGTTAGTTAACAAAAGAAAGGTGGGTGATAATTGGGAATTGGCCATCTTTCGGTCCAGCTTCTGTACCTCCACCCAACATTCTTCCCCAACTACCATCGATTCGTATCACCCTTTCGATCTTATCAAGAAGAAAAAACGATGTGCACAAACACTTGCCTTTGCTCACAAAGATTTGTTTTTAAAGGGACTCTACTAATTCCAGCTGAATTTCTCGTTTATGCTAGTCCGGCTGTGGGTTCTCGAAGAGTCTTTTGCAACCTTATGAGTAGTGCTACCGATATGCAACAAATGAGTGCACTTATTTCAGGCTAGCTTATTTGCCAAGCCAAGTTAGGTTAGGTGAAGCCAGTCGGTCATTCAGTCAACTTTCTAAGCGGAAAACCGAATTGCGATGCTTTCAGCTGCTACAGCTCCGTACATCACGGATAGAGAAAATAAGAACATGACAGCTACAGGTTGAAGGCGATGGTCTAGCCAGTTGATTGACAATAAATGCTTCTGTTTGTCCAATATAGCAGGAAACGTGAGAGGCACGCACTGAAGACAACAGCTTTGATCCAGAATCACCATTCGCTAAGTGACATAAATTTGTTTCTGAAAGTCACCCACCTTTGGTCTCTTTCCGGGTTCTCGAAGAGTCTTTTGCAGCCTTATGAGTAGTGCTACCGATATGCAACAAATGAGTGCACTTATTTCAGGCTAGCTTATTTGCCAAGCCAAGTTAGGTTAGGTGAAGCCAGTCGGTCATTCAGTCAACTTTCTAAGCGGAAAACCGAATTGCGATGCTTTCAGCTGCTACAGCTCCGTACATCACGGATAGAGAAAATAAGAACATGACAGCTACAGGTTGAAGGCGATGGTCTAGCCAGTTGATTGACAATAAATGCTTCTGTTTGTCCAATATAGCAGGAAACGTGAGAGGCACGCACTGAAGACAACAGCTTTGATCCAGAATCACCATTCGCTAAGTGACATAAATTTGTTTCTGAAAGTCACCCACCTTTGGTCTCTTTCCGTGGTCCCTATCAAGCAAGACAGCAGTTAAAAACCCGACCCATTTGAGTGGCGAGGGCTTTCATGCTTCGTTGCTAATCCATGGACTTGCAGTCGTCTCCACTCGATGCATTAATAAACAGCTAGGACTCCTTGAGGCAAAAGGTCCTTCGGCGTACGAATTACACAGCCCGATTAGCTCAACCTGTGAAATGTAATCAGCTGATCTGAGAGCAATCAGTGGTACTTCAGCGGTAGTGATATGATGCTCCCATCAATTCCACTTAACGCTCCAAAAATACCAATGGTCGAACACAAAATTTTCGTGTATCTCCTTCACACAGCGGCAATGTCTATGATTGATAAAGTGGGACAGATCAAACCACAAAAGTATACATCCTACCCATGACAGCCAAACAATATATACATACATTTTATCCAAGAACAATTCTTCAAGGAAAGATTGCAATTGAAAGCAGCTTCGTGCCACTAAAATTCTTCCTTAAAGGAAAAAAATGTCCACTGTGTGCGTCTTGTGGAAACAAATACCGCTGTGCCACAGAGTATGCCAAGGTTGAGAGATTATCACCGCGAATGGTAATAAAAGATTGTTTGTCATTCATTCTGTCTGATTTAATAAGCCCTTTTTTACCGACAACTTGATACTGTCATTTTTTCTATTGCTTTCTATCCGGTAAACTTTTGTCAAGATTAGTCGAAAGGTTCGAATGAAACTGACGCATTCATATAAAAAACACTTCTCCAGTAACTTACCACAAGTTCCTCCTTGATCGTGGATCCACACCGCATGATGGCTCGTCCATGATTATCAGGCTCGGATCGCCAACCATGCTGATTGCCATTGAGAGCTGAAAATTTATGTCACATTACATGTCCCACTGGATTCGCTTTTTGATAATTTTTAACTTTGTAAGAGAGAGACGATAGCAGTACATCAAGTAGGGGCAGGTGGTCACGGCCACAGACCGAAAGGGGCTAGGAACTATTTATAAACCCAAATCACAAACTTGTTGGCACAAAACAACGAATATTGAGACGATTTTAGCAAAATGGTTCGCCATTCAGATACCTAACTATTGGTTACTTACGTTATCACCATCCTTGTAGACAAAATTACACTAGTAGTGGAAATTGGTACTTAACCGCGGCAAAGGGTGAAGGAAGTCTTAAAAAAAGTAGAATAAGGCAGAAGGGTAGAACTCAGTGTAAGGAGTTCTACGTCCCTAGAGAAAGCGAAGACGAGCGAGGTGCCTGGTTGTTTATATTTGCCACGCTTCACAGTTGGCCTCATGCAATCTGACTGCCAAACCACCAAGCGGAGCGCCCAAGCTACGTACAGTACACAACGTCGCCAGCGAGGTGCCTTTTTGAACCAGTGTAATAGAAAAATCTTGGCAGCACTTTTAGACAAGACGCCATCGGTGAGGTTGGTCCGACCCCTTGGTAGGTGCCACTCAAAATAAACCTAACGCAGCAGCAAACGAAAGTTAGCTAAGCAGACAGGCTAGGAGGTGACAGCAAGCTCGCGACTGGGATCTTTTTTTTGGTGACGGTCCCTATGAGGTTTCTAACCGCGCGCGAATAGAGTCGCGTGGACCCCACCCATGAATGTGCGAAGATCCCTACAATAGTCACCTTCATGTTGCATTGTCACGTCATGACCGGTCCTTAACGGACGTTTCTCCAGAAAAGATTTGAGCTGAAAAATATGGCTTTCTTTGGTAGACGGTGGTGTGGTGTAGTTACTACTACATGTCCAAAGCAACTTAACCAGATAGGCCTCATCTTGTGCTCCAGCGAATTGGACTTATAGTACTTGCTTATGGACCGTTTCAATTGGTAGATGCTGCTGTCAGTTAGCTCCTACTATACTACAAGTACTTTAAAACCAAATGCTCGAAAAAAATTTGAGGCACTCAGATCTGACAGGCCAATTTTAACGGCCATAGAGTAGGGCTGTTATCACGGTCGTTTCGTAGGCAGTCCTTTGGACTCAGTGGTATTTATTTCTGACACCGAAAGTGACGCAATTTGGTGAGTCAGCGATGCGTGCGTTGAATTCTCTGTCAAAATCCAGTCATGGTTTATATGACTGCCAGGATAAACAAACTCAGCAACAAACTCAAGAGACTCATTCTGGAGTTTCAGAGAGGTACATGGTATGTGCATCTTCTAATTTTATACAACTGCCAGGATAAACAAACTCAGCAACAAACTCAAGAGACTCATTCTGGAGTTTCAGAGAGGTACATGGTATGTGCATCTTCTAATTACTTACAAGAAAAATCAAGAAAAAATCAAGTCAATCAAACAAATTCCTCAGGACTACGCTGCACTAGTTGTGTCGATCAAAGAGGGATACGTCGACCAGAGAAGATCCTATCATATCTGCGTTGCAATCTTTACCTGAATACAATGCACGCGACCAATGGAAATACCAGTCATTCAGCGCTGTTGAATAATCGGTGATTAGTGTTGGCTGATGTCACCCACTCAACGTTTGGGGTGGATTTTTCCCGATAACGTACTTATTTCTGACATAAATGAGTAAGAATATGGCTAACAGTTTAACATTCAGAAATCATATCCAACATGATATGCTCCTTTATATCTTCTCAGGATAAGTGCATTATCCAGTCGAATTTCACCAGTGTCCTATCACGATCCCAATGACGAAACTGCAAAATGTAGTCCCGATTAGGACTACCAGCCTCCTGCTGATTTGAAAAGCTAATTTATTCGGGACAACCTCCTCTAGTTTTCTAGCTTCTGGTGATAGAATCAGCCACTACTGTGCGGTCAGCGAAAAGCCTGCTGGTTTTAGCAAATGATACTGACAGTGAGGATAAACGAGACTCCAGAACAGCTGGCAACCAAATCGGGTAAGGCGTGAGCCGTTTATTCCAAAGTTTGGGCATGATTTCATATTTGCTTACTTACTGGTTTGTTAGCTTACATTTCACTGACTGGATGTACGGGCTACATTCCCAGTCCACTTTTTCGAATATGTATTCTCAGTAAGCTAGGTTTGTGAATGTAACTATCGTCCATGCCCTTCAGAGAAGGAAGCAGTGAACGGACTGCTCGTGGGTTCCGTTGAAATGATTGTCCGAGAATTCAAAGCATTTCCCCCTCATTATTAGCAATATGCATAGGTTTGGAGAAATAAACCCACTGAGATATTTTTCAGTATCAGACCGTGAGTGGTCATCGCGGGTTGGTGAAATAATATCCAAGTCAGCGAATTTACACTCATTTGCAAACTAATTTGGTTTTTGGAGAGACTCACATAGAACTCAGCTGAATCCCTCGTTTGTGGTGTTTCCAGGCAACTGAATGTGCTGCGCCAGGCCGCCTCGTGTTTCGGTCACTACGATATTCGAGATGTCGCGATACATGTATATCTTTGTAATGCACTACTCATAAGGTCGCTGAAAATTCGTTGACAGCCCACGACCGGTTTCGCCCTACTTGGGGCTCATCAGGTGGGCGCAGTCCCCGAGTTTTCGTCAACCATATGTTCTACTTGAAACCAAATTGCACGGAATTAGCGAATATACACTCGTTTGCAAATTAATTTATTTTTTCGAGAGACTCACCTGGAACCCAGCTGAATCTCTCGTTTGTGATGTTTCCAAGGGGCCTGGTACAGCACATTCAGTTGCCTAGGAATTTTCAGCAACCATATGAGTAGTGCATTACAAAATATCCAAGAGTATTTTTGCTGAATTGTAAGTAGATATGTCAAAAATCAATCCAGATAGGAGCTACTTAAATTCCCTAAAATGCATTCACCTCCATCCCTGCAATAAAGACTATTGTTCTTTGAGGAAAAAACTGCAAACCTCAAGCGGTTCTCCCTCATTTTGGATGTTCCGAAGCTGCTTTACTGGGCTGGAAGACCTGTGTGCTTTTGTGTCTCCTCCCGGAGTGGAAGTAATAAAAATAGTAGTAGTTATTTAACTGTAATACCCTTTCAGTGCCTAGCTTCCAGGCCAAACGAAGGAAGCATGAGTTCTAGGATACTGCCAGATTTCCCAAACCTAGACAAGAAAAGTCGAGATGCAGAGGTAGAGGTCAAACCATGAACCTTCCGGTCACTAAACTCGCGCTCTAACCACTGAACCATCTCGCCATCTCAGATTGACAGAAAACTTCCCTAAAGAAAGGATGTTTGCTGTTTTCGACCAAGTTAATCAGTCTCTGTGTGCATGAAACAAGAAGTAGATAATTTTTTCTAGTCTTGTTGTTTTTCCAGTTCGGATATCCCACAGGAGTGAATAAGTTCAATCAAAGGAGAGGAAGCGGTATCGACTGTACCCCAAAAGTGCACTCCAACCGCGGATTTATGGCCCACTAAAAATCCATAAAGTAGATGTCCCGGTGAGACAGACAGTAGACGGAATAGGTTCCCCACCGCACGAGCTGGCCAGATTCATGGCCGGTATTTTAAAACCCATCACCAAGAAATCTAGTACTTGCATTAAGAATTCGTATGACTTTGCCAACAAAGTAGAGGGGGTCACCGTTGAAACGGATGATATCCTGGTAAGTTTCGATGTCAGTTTGTGATATACAAATGTGCTAAAAGAAGACCTTTATGAAATAGCTAAGTGCCTGCTACTGGCTACCACCACTCTTTCAGAACTGACACAACTCACGGTGGATGAAAGAGTGAAAGACTTAAAAGCATGCCTCAATCCCACCCACTTGGTTTTCGACTCCGTGGTTTACACTCAAGAACAAGGACTAGCAATGGGGTTTCCAATATCCCCGGTTTTTCAAATATATTTAATAAAGAGTTTGAACAGAGAGCTTCAGCCGGATTCCCACACCCACCTAAGATATTCTGGCATTATGTAGTGACACTTTCGTCATGGTGAAAAGAGATAAGGTTAGTGAGTTTTACAACTATCTGAATGGACTGAGTCCACACATCAAATTTAGAGTGGAGATAGTCAGCCTTGGGTAAACTGGCCTTTTTAGACTGCATGACACATAAGGTCGGGGGACCACAGTGTACGAGAAACCAAACAACATTGGGGCGATTTTGAACTACTCGTCTACCATCCGAAGTCAGTGTTCGCCAGTATTCCCTCATCAATGTTTAGGCGTGTAAGGGCCCTGTACACAGAGGAAGCTAATCGGACAGCGGCCCAAATTGAGGCAAAAAACAAACTTCGGGGTAGTGGATATCTAGCTAGCTTGATTAGGCGTCAGTTGCGAAGAGTGCTGGTGTCGGTAGTGAAACCCAGCAGAGAATGGATCGGGACCGCTGTTATTCCATATAAACCAGGGACATCATTCAAAAAATTCTAAACGCGACCAAAATAAGAGTAACTTTTCAGAGGGGGAAAGGTACTGCGCTCTGCACCGATGCAATTGAAGGATCGCCTCTCGATAAACAGAACCAGGGATTGTGTCTACAAAATTAAGTGTAGCCACTTCACTAAGGTCTATCTAGGACAGACAGGGAACTTCACACCAGGATTGGAGAGCATAGTAGAAAAACAAACAGGCCACCGAGAAAGGTGGATGAATAACAAGCGTTACTGAAAGACCCGGCAATTGCGGAACACGTACCGGACACGGGACACAAAATAGATTTCGAAAATGTAGAGGTTCTGAGGCGAGTACTACCGTCCACATCACAGAGACTGATAGCCGAGGCGGTAGAAATCGCCAAGCATCCCAGCGTTAACAGAACAGAATGCGTGGAACTGGTAAGCGTGTGGAGAACGGTTTTGGATCAGTCAAGCTGACACGTGCTGGTGTGCGGGTATCACCCGAAATCCACTTGACCTCAACCCCCCTCAGACTTAATTGTCGGAGCACTCACAACTCCACAAAGACCAAGGAAAGTCTACCAGTGGCACCCGAGGTGAATCATCAGTTGAAGCAGCCTGAAGTGGAATATTAAGGAACCAAACCCGACTAGAATTAATTTGAAACTCTCTTTGCAATGTTGAAACTCCCCCACTTCACCAATGCGAGATTTTGACCACACAGGTATGATAATCTGAAGAGGACTTACTGATTGGTTCCTCGTTTGTCATATAACCTGGCCAATTTGGTGACCTGCTCACTTGGCCTTATGAAGCTCTTGTGTCAAAAGCGTAACGTTGCCCAAGTAAAAACTACCGATTGTTTACAAAGCCATTCTGAGAGGAGGATCACTGTCATCGATACTACTTACTCCAACCATGATATGCCCTTCTAATCCAGAGTGTTTGTAGTGATGTTGCTAGCCGTTTTACACAGTCTTTGTAGGAGACCACCCTCAAAGAACCAAACTGGTTCTATTTTCTGGCTGGGCAAACAGAAGGTTGTCCCTCCAAGAGGATGGATCACAATGAAGATGCCGTGCGCCATCAGCTAACTCAGTTACATTACATAGTCATTGTCATACGCAGTGCTTGCGCAGTAGTCTGGACTTTGTTGGACTCATCCGAGGATCTAACCCAGGACACATGCACCTGTGACACTATTACACTTTTACCAACCTGGTACCTAAAGCGCTTCCGTTAGAAAAAGCCCTTGTCAAGTGGAGGATTAGTATCCCAAGGGCAGTTTCTCGAAGGAATGGGTCGGTCAGTCAGTCTTAAACTTCACCTGCAGCTAATTCATTAGTGCAACGCTCAGAGAAACAGTGTCCCAAAATTTGCGTAGTTGATTGTTCTGTTTCACCGGATAGTCACAGATCCCAATAATGATAGAAAGCTGCGTTTTCCGGAATACCATAAGACACGTGGGAAAATATCCGTGGAGTGGGCCTTTGAGTAATTTACTGATCCTCAGTGAGACGTCCTGGAGAGTGTTTCCGCCACTCCGCCTAACTCCAAATACCACTGAGTAGCTATGCATCATCATTTTTGATGTAAATAGCCGAAGCCATTGGATATCTTGATGAATATAGCAACGCGAAGTAAGATCAAACATCTAGCACCAATTTAATGACAAAAATAATAGTTGGAACGAAACTACATGGATATCTTGCGAACTCTTGCGTGTTCTGTTGATTGCTGTTTCCTGGCGTGGTCAAGAGCTGATCACGATGCAAGTGTATTCTACTACGACATGTATGGGTTCTTATGCTTGACTAATGCAAATCTCCGACTGAGCCACGCCGTGTCTTGTAAAAAACCTCTTCAGATATGCCAAAAAGTGATAGCACACCAAGAACCTGGGTAAGCAAACGGTGTTCTTAACCGCCGGGATTAGAACTCATTCCATAGCTGAAAATACAGACTTTAAACAAGGTTGTGTGATCGTCACTTACGCGTCGCTTGCATCCACCAGATAAAGATCCCGCGTACGTGTCACGATAGCGTTCCAGGTTCACAGTATTGATAAGCCTGTAAGGCGGAGCAATTATTGACACTTGATACACGCACCAAACCAAGTTTCCGTCAAGGCTATTAGTACCTTCTACACATCTTTCTCATCCTCATGAGCTATGCTAGTAAGGTGAAGTGAGCCAACTTTGATTTGTGTTAACGGTTGACCCATTGAGAACCCCAATTTACCATTTGCTTTAGCTAAATGTACCGTACAAAGAACAGCCTCACGTGTCCGTTTGCACGCTACTCTAGATATCGCAATGTAGTTTCGTTACAAAACACTTCATATGTATGGTCATTAGCCTAAGCACGATTAGTCCTTGGGGCTCAACAGGTGGGGATGATCCTACAGTTTTCCTTAGCCTTATCTTCTGCAGTCAAAAAGTTTTTTGCAACGTCATGTGTGGTGCGTTTCGTCGAGAAACTACACTGTGGCATCTCGAAAGAAACACAAAGTGGCCTTTGTACAAGAAGAGTACCACATATTATAGATTCATCTGGGATTCTATGAAACCTCTCAGTAACTTTAAATTGGTGTGAAAATTAGTGTAGTTTGTCTATCGTCTACAATTTGGTGTTGAAGTAGAACGTAAGTTGGATGAAAACTCGACCAGTGTGTCCGTTTGATGAGCCTCAAGAAGGAAGATCCTGGTAGTGAACTGTCGAAGAGTATTCAGCAACCTTATAAGTAATGTTGCGTTGAGTACTATTGTCACTGAAGTGAGATCCTGGTATGAACTGTCGAAGAGTATTCAGCAACCTTATAAGTAATGTTGCGTTGAGTACTATTGTCACTGAAGTGACCCCTTATTTTACGCCTTTGGCAGATTGACAAACAACAAGATGGACAACCTGGTAAACTACTCACTTGGTCTTAGGAAGCCTTTGTGTCGAAAGCTATACATAGCTCAGCTGTCGACCTACTGATTGTTTACTAAAACCTCCTGAAGCAAAGACAACCACTCACTTCGTCACGTGACCATCAATGGCCTTTCGATTAATGTCACGCATAACAGAATAGATCACCAAATGTTCTCTCACGGTTAATTGAGGCCAAATCGGATTGTACTGGGGGCAAAACCCAATAATACCTTGCTCCACCGCCGTTTGGTTTGGCAATAGACGATTGGTTCGCAGATTCACAACACCTGCCTTAGAAACAATCAGTGCAGCATTAATGAAGTGTTTAATCGGAACTGTCCACTGGAGAAAGAAGACTATATGTCAGTGTTTTCAATGGAGATCTCCTGTTGTGTGAAGTCAGTCAATACTAATAAGCCAAGAAGAAGGTACAATTGTTTAACTCTTGTTTGAAATAATCAACAGTGCGAAGTTATAGAGTCTCGAACTCGCGAAAGTTTGGATATTCATCATCATCATTATCATTATCATCATCACCATCATCATCATCATCACCATCGTCATCATCCTCATCACTGTCAGCTGTAATACCCACGTACAGTGATTGTAGCTGCCACAGTTTCGTTCACCGATGATTCGGGGAGGTTGGGTAGGTGGCTGCGCATTGGAGGCGGTGGCTGATAAATTGGTGCCTAAATACAGCACTGTCAGTGGACTGTTAAGTGGGGGGAATTGGGAAGGGATCTATGCAGTCAATGCAATATCTTGGATACATGAACGCCTCTGAGGGTGAAACTGGGCCATGTCTGACAATGTCTCTAAACATTGATATGGTCCGTCTCGGGGTTCTCATCCAAAAAGACGGTACTGACCAGCGCATCTGAGTTTGCTACCAATGGCCTTTATACTTCACTGCCAATCCATTATTTAACTGCCTCTGGCTCGTTTCTACCCTTCACGTGTTTGTGCAAAAATAGGAATTCGGTCGACTGGCATACGGAGCACGTGGCCAAGCCAGCGCAATGTGCAGTGTGAAAATTACACCTAGGGAGGGTGGGTTATTTCTCCCGAATACCATTCGACATACTTCAGCATTGCTTATTCGGTATCCCCACTAGACCCGGACAATGCTCCGAGGACACCGATGGTCAAACGCTGAAAGACTTTTGACGTCTTCGGCGCGCAGCGGCTAGGTTTCTGATCCGCATAGTAGTATGGAGTGGCTATTCATCAGTCTGTGGAGGTTGGTGAAGCCCTGTATGTAATTAACAAAAACGCCACACTAATTTTTAATGTTTTGGGAGGGTGACCATGCAGATAACGCTATGGCAACTTATTAATATTTTACCAGAGGTGTGGTGTGGATCTCAGAATAAACCTCTAAGGGCTTTCGCTGTAAAGGGTTTACTCTTGAATGGTCTTACCTGCCCATGGTCCTGATGTGTTACCGAAGCCAGACATTCAAGTAGCGTAGACTTCCCAGCACCGCTTGGCCCGAGGATGCCACAAATCTCTCCTTTATTGACCTAGCAATATAAGAAGGTGAAAGAAACTGAGTTGAACTTTTCGCCACTTCCAATGTACTCCGCGAACTTTCTATCACATACAGAACCACTGTGATCACATCCTCCACTTCACAATCATACAGGCTAAAAATGTAGGTAGTGAAGCAGCAGACGAACTATGGAATAATAAACTGATCACCGTCTCTCTCTTCTGACATGAGCCACGTACGTGAAGGCGTGCCACAGTGTCCAGTTCGGATTTGTTCCCCTATCTACTATTCATATCTGTGAATAATCACCATGACCTCATACCGCGATAGTTCATCCAGATTCTAAGCCTGTGAAAACCGGTTGCCTGTGAGGTGATGCTTACAATGTCCAGCATCTCATTTCTGTCTTTTTCTGCTAAACACTGCCAAATATTTCTGGAATGCATATGGTGTTCCACAAACTTCATGTCACTTCCTGAATTCCCAAAGGCATGTTCAAAGACTGTACGTCCTCCAGCACGAATTTGCACTTTGTGGTTTCGAAGCACATGCTGAAGGACTGGATGAACCTGGTCAGATTTTTTAGTATTGCCTGCCTTGCTTCTCCTTTGGAGTGAGAGCAATGTCACCTACATATGCCAGGCCAACGAGGTTCTTGCTGCGACGACTCTGAACACTTGGGTTTTGGAGACCTCCCAGTGTTTGCCTCATTATCTTAGTAACGAAGTGAAACAAACACGTAGAGAGTGGGCACACTTTTCGTACACGGCTGTCGTCCTGCATGTCTAACCACATGCTCTGGCGCCTAGAAATACGCGAGTACAATCTTCTGGGTTTGTACAATTTGGTTAACCATAATTTCCTTTTGAAACTGGGGAAAACTGCTTGGATGGAGGCCGAAGTAAGGCAGACTAGAGAATTGTCAATTTCGCATTTTCACTCATAGAGTTTATATATACTATACTGATGTATACTACAGATATATCTATGTTGTAAAATTATGTACACTTATTATCAAAATTAACGGATGATGTATGACATTCGAATCGGAGCTGATGGTCAGCACTGACTGAACCACCGGACAGCCGCAGATAGTTTGTGCGGAACTCAGTGTGGTGCTGCTTGCACGCCAGTGGCGACGGTGTAGATTGGAGGGTGGGTGAATACATAGAGTTCTGTTGTCATCATGAGTTGATTCTGCATCAGTGAACTACACAGACAGAGGAATAGACAAAGAAATTGGTAGATAGATGGATAGATAAACTGATTGGATTACAGATAGGATAAGTTTTGCCCTATTAGCGGCCATGTGACCCAAATATTCTTCACGCGGTGAATATTGGAAGATCATTTCAATTCCATGCAGCTTACCACCTCTGGCTTCATCGATTTCAGGGCTGCGTTTGATTTTGAGTCACCTCGTGCAAACCTTTTAAGTGACAGTGTTCCTACTTCCTACTAATCTTCAGCGGAAATTTGGGCAAACTAGCCGGATAAATGGCGACCAGACTACAGAATTCGACGTCAAGTCTAGCGAACGACAAGGCTGTCTGCTTTCAAATACACTTTACCATCGCTTACGACTGGTCGCTTGAGGGGGCATCGGGGAGATGCTCTGTCATCCTTTTAGATAACCAAATCTACATGGGTCAAGTAGAACATGCTGACGAAATCGTTCTGCTGGGTACCCGAATGTGTTTAGAATTCCCAACTTCCCGGTTGGTATTTTTAACACAGCCGTCCGACAACAAGAGGCTGTGAACGATGAAGTTAACTCTTTTGATTGGTAAAATTTTATTGCGCCGGACAAAATTTTCGCTGTGTACTACGGCTGTCATCAAAGAACTTAGCTGAAGACTTTGGAAATTATATCTAGGACTGCTACCGATAAATCTGTGTCACAGAAGAGGTCAGCCGCCAATTGTTTGCGTGCTAAGACGAAGGCGCTAGAACGGATTCACCTGACAGATGGTAAGGTGGACGCCAAGTGGATCTTTCAAAGTAGGCGATCGAAAGATATTCAAAGAAAATAAAAGGTAAGCTCTCGTTTCACTTTCTTGCTTCGAAGTACCAAGATCCCAAAAGCGAAGTGAGTGAGTCACCACACCATTCGTCCAAAAGTGTACATAGGCCATTCAACCACAGGAACAAAGGTTGTTTATCATTTATTGTTTATTAACAATGGATTGTGGAACGACGACCAGCGGCAGATTTTACTGTTATGCCCTACTGAAGTACTTTTGTGGCCTTAAAACGGCATATTGGGATTGTGTCTGACTGGCAATCCGTGTGGTCCCTCCAAAAGTGTGGTCTATCTTCAGAGGCCTCTTTCGAAACGGACTGTCTCATCTGTATCAGCCTGAGTTCATTGACACCCCATAATTCGTCGCATGTGTCACCGATTTGGGCTCGATGACTACTCGGGTACTAGTAAACGACAATATGAAGGTTAGATGGCTGGAAAGGACAACGTTAAGCTAGATCAACAGGATCCAGTAGCACAGCTAGGCATGGACGTAAAAGACAACCACCTGTGACGAACCACGAAGCCAGTCATCCCATGGAGGGTGGTCTCACTGGGGGTAGGGCTGAGGATCCCACATTTACTTTGGTTCCCTATGAGTGCGTCTAACATTTTTCCTTCATATCTCAATGACTCTAGTCTGATACTTGCAGTGAAGAATGATTTTAATTGAGCTATCATCAGAAGTCTTGTTTCTTGTAAGTGGGAGATGGCTGAGTAGTTAGAGCTTGAATTTACTGACCTGAAGTTCCGTGGTTCTTGTAAGTGGGGCTGAGTAGTTAGAGCTTGAATTTACTGACCTGAAGTTCCGTGGTTCGAACCCTGTCTCTGCATCTTGACTTCTCTTGTCTTGTCTCGGGCACCCTGGCAGTATCCCATCCCTCGTGCTTCCTTCGGGCGGCATGGCAGCTAGGCACCGGAAGGGTGTTACAAATGGGCAGTAATAATTATTGTTTTCCAGAAAGTTTGGTGACAATCGGTCAATTTATTGCTGGGGAACGTTTCGCTTTTGACACAAAAGCTTCGTCAGGCCAAGTGACTAGGTTCTGAGGTTGGTCAAGATTTAAGGCGAAAGGAGAACCATTCAGTTAAGTCGAGCTAAATCGGCCGAGGGATTTTAGTGTGTTAGAGTGGTCGAACAGGTGTTGGTCGGTGGGGGAACCTACATGTGTTTGGGTCCAGCCTGGGGTCTAGTTCTTCTGGTTCGGTTCATTTTATGGTCCCTCTTGAACTTCGTTTGAGGCTTCCGTCAGTCTGTGTGGGTGAGCTAGTGCTAAGACGGTTGTGTAAGAGGGATGCTATGACCTTTGGTCGGTTGGGGTTTCCACCCCCATCCCCCGGTTTTTTTCCAATGATCCTAAGTTGATTGACAACCACACCGTCACGTGTCAACTCGGCTTATCTAAGACCGCTTTCCATACGCTCGCTAGCTCCACACCCTCGATTCTATTCACGCTGTGACGCTTAGTAGTTTCCACCGCCTTGGCTATCAGCCGCTGTAGTGTGAATCGCAGTCCTAGTCTTAAAACTTCCACATTCTCCAGATCTCTTCTATGTCCCGTGTCTAAGGCATGTACCGCCATCGCTGAGTCTTTGACCAGCGTTTGGTATTCTTCTGCATTCCTTGGTGGTTTGTTAATCCTTCTTTTATGCTCACCTATTCGTGTGTGCAATTCCCTGGCAGGTTGTCCTATATAAGCCTTAGCGCAGTCGTTGCAGTTAATTTTATACACACAGTCTCTAGTCCTTTCAACCGGCAGGGGATCTTTCACAACTAGGCATGGACGTAAAAGACAACCACCTGTGACGAACCACGAAGGCAGTCATCCCATGGAGGGTGGTCTCACTGGGGGTAGGGCTGAGGATCCCACATTTACTTTGGTTCCCTATGAGTGCGTCTAACATTTTTCCTTCATATCTCAATGACTCTAGTCTGATACTTGCAGTGAAGAATGATTTTAATTGAGCTATCATCAGAAGTCTTGTTTCTTGTAAGTGGGAGATGGCTGAGTAGTTAGAGCTTGAATTTACTGACCTGAAGTTCCGTGGTTCGAACCCTGTCTCTGCATCTTGACTTCTCTTGTCTAGCTTCGGGCACCCTGGCAGTATCCCATCCCTCGTGCTTCCTTCGGGCGGCATGGCAGCTAGGCACCGGAAGGGTGTTACAAATGGGCAGTAATAATTATTGTTTTCCAGAAAGTTTGGTGACAATCGGTCAATTTATTGCTGGGGAACGTTTCGCTTTTGACACAAAAGCTTCGTCAGGCCAAGTGACTAGGTTCTGAGGTTGGTCAAGATTTAAGGCGAAAGGAGAACCATTCAGTTAAGTCGAGCTAAATCGGCCGAGGGATTTTAGTGTGTTAGAGTGGTCGAACAGGTGTTGGTCGGTGGGGGAACCTACATGTGTTTGGGTCCAGCCTGGGGTCTAGTTCTTCTGGTTCGGTTCATTTGATAGTTCCTCTTGAACTTCGTTTGAGGCTTCCGTCAGTCTGTGTGGGTGAGCTAGTGCTAAGACGGTTGTGTAAGAGGGATGCTATGACCTTTGGTCGGTTGGGGTTTCCACCCCCATCCCCCGGTTTTTTTCCAATGATCCTAAGTTGATTGACAACCACACCGTCACGTGTCAACTCGGCTTATCTAAGACCGCTTTCCATACGCTCGCTAGCTCCACACCCTCGATTCTATTCACGCTGTGACGCTTAGTAGTTTCCACCGCCTTGGCTATCAGCCGCTGTAGTGTGAATCGCAGTCCTAGTCTTAAAACTTCCACATTCTCCAGATCTCTTCTATGTCCCGTGTCTAAGGCATGTACCGCCATCGCTGAGTCTTTGACCAGCGTTTGGTATTCTTCTGCATTCCTTGGTGGTTTGTTAATCCTTCTTTTATGCTCACCTATTCGTGTGTGCAATTCCCTGGCAGGTTGTCCTATATAAGCCTTAGCGCAGTCGTTGCAGTTAATTTTATACACACAGTCTCTAGTCCTTTCAACCGGCAGGGGATCTTTTAATTGCACCAAAACGGAGCGTAGCGTTTTTCCCTTCTGAAAAGCTACTCGAATGTTGGCTAGGTTCAACAACTTTCGAATAACCTCCGATGTTCCTGCTTTATATGGAATGACTGCTGTGCCAATTCATTCCTTACTGGATCTACATCCTGGAGCCAATAACTTTCCTAGTTGACGCCTAACCAAACTCACTGGGTATTCTATTTCATGAAGTTTGTTGGCAATCTCGATTTGAGCCGCTGTTCGGTCGATCACTTATGTGCACAGCGCTCTAACTCGATGAAACATCGATGAGAGAGTACTGGGGTACACGGACTTTGGGTGTGCTGATGAATAGCTTAATATGGTTCCTGTGTCTGTTGGTTTCTGGTAGATAGTCTTTTTCAATTTCCCACCAATCTTATGTGTTATACAGTCCAGAAAGGGTGATATGCCCCAGGTGGACTCTATTTCCATGCTAAACGGAATGTGTGGGTTTGAACTATTGTGTGAGTCGTGAAAGTTGTTCGCGTTATCTCGTTTGATTACAACAAGCGTGTCGTCAACATAACACCAAAGACTTCGGGTGGACAATGATATCCCACCAAGGCTATTTGTTCGAAGTCCTCCATGTAAATATTGGCTAAAACTGGGTGTATTGGAGATCCCATTGCAAGGCCTTGTTCTTGTGAGTCGACAGTTGTGTCAAAAACAAACTTATCAGGACTCAAACACACCCTTATGCCCTCAACTATTTCATCCACCGAGAGCTGTGTCCGTTCCCCGAGTGTCGTGTCTGCCAGTAACAACCTCTTAGTTACCTCCAGAGCATCTACCCTAGGGATGTTTGTGTACATTGAGATTACGTCAAAACTCACGAGGACTTCGTCCATCTCCAAAGGAAGCTCTGCGACCTTGCTGGCAAAGTCAGACGAATTCCTAATGAAGGTGCTTGATTTCCCCGTGAACAGTTTTAGTATACTAGCTAAGAATCTGGCCATTTCATGCGGCGGCGAGTCTATACCATCCACTATTGGTCTTATCGGTACATCTGCCTTGTGGATTTTTGGCAGTTCGGCGAGTCGCGGTTGAATCGCACTTTTTGGATACAACTGATACCACTTACCTTGCCCTAAATTGTTTATTACGGATGTTAAATATCTCCCAGCTTCAACCTTACTCTTATTCATTATTGAAGTAATACTGCTACCAGTAATGTGTCGACAGGGTCCATCGGTGAGGTGTTGCCTGACCTTTTGGAGATAGTTGCTCTTATTCATCACTACTGTGGCTTTATTATTATTATTTATTATTATTATTACTATTTCTTGCGAAGGCCAGACAGTCATATTGGAATGGTGCTACAGCTGAACGATCGAATGATTGAGTTTTGGCCGTTTTAGAGGTTTTAGTATAGATCCATCTTTCAGCTACTGTTGAACTTCATTTCACCAAAGATGGGTTATGTTCCGTTCTGTTTTGAGGCACTTCGTTCATGTGCTGTACTAGAGTCGTTATGGTCAGCGGTACAGTTAACTGTTTTTCTTGCGGTCTGTTGATGGTACATTGACTGGGCAAGTGAACACAAAAGCTCCTCATCAAATCAATACCCATTTCCATCTTTCGTGTTAGTTTTAATCTGGCTGTCAGATGTTCTTGATAAAGCCGAAGATATACTCCAGTAAACTTACGTCATGAGCACTTTGTTGTTCCACTAGCTTTGCAACTTGACTCAGACAGCTGTTTATTTGTGTCAGGACTTGATGAGAGACCCACAATGAGGCCACACTAGAAAAATCCGAGCTTCCCAAAGGATGTGAGTTTCTGATAGGCGTGGATTCCGGTATTGCCCTGAAGTACAACTGACTGAATTGAGTGTCGACTCACACTCAAACGAGAAAACGTAGAGATGAAATCAAGCCGTCAAACGACATTGATTGTCACTGTGGAGTCATCGAAAATTGAACTGATCGATGCAGCCATTGAATGACGGTACACCAGTGTCACTCGTGATGTGGTCCCAATAAAATAACAGTAGGCTGAAGATCACAACTTTGTCTCGTTATTTAAGGAAAAAAGTTCAAACGTGTCGATTTTGATTCACTTTAACAAATAGGCATAATAAGCCACCGACCAGCATTTTGCTCTTAACTTAGTCGGCATTATGCAATCTCGAAACGGATCAAGGTGGCCTCTATATACAGGCTGATGATTGACATCAAAGCATCACGAACGATATTTCATGGTGGTTTCACATCACTTTACACATACGTGACCAATATGAGGCGTACAAGCGAGAAAAACGAAGAATATATCCAAATGTGTCCTAACGATTAAACGGGGTTTGATTATCCACACTATACTTCTTTTGCTGACTACCCAAACTTTCAAAAGGTGCCGTTATTTGAGTTTGCTAGAAAAAGGAATCACTGCTTTATGGGATGGATAACTGCATTTGATTCATTTCATGTAGGTAAAGTGAGTTGTTCCGACCTGACATCAAATTAACAATAAGACGTACGGCAAACTGGGTAAAAGAGTCTGATGAAATACATGGTTGCCCTGTTTTGGTGTTTTCTAGTGGCGAAAGTTTGTGACCAGTGACGGTTGAAACGGAATTACAACTTAACCCACCAAGAATGAAATATTCGTGAGCGCCACTTTGGTTGGCTCGGCTACTCGAAGACTGGCCGGTCTGCATGCATTCAGGCAGCGGCTGAGAACTGGCAAAGATCCCGGAAAGTAGCATTTGGTCAACTTGTACACAAAAGCCACAATGTTGCTGTCCGTGACGATCTGAAAGATGGAGTAAAATATGTTCAGATGGAGTCTCAATTCTCCACCAGGACATTTCTAGTTCGATTCTGGATTATTCAACCCCCAGAAAATAACAAAACCACCTACCCTTCCTTTCTCTTTGCAGAGTCCCTCTGGAAGAAATATTACTCCTACTGCTGAAGATGCCAAAGCAGCTGCTCTATCTTCAAATTCAAGGAAGATTCTGATAATATTCCGTTGAGTCTCACGGTATCACTAAGATAACGAAAATAGCGTAACTCCGCTTGAGTAACTTGTGGTCTCCAAGTGGGAAATTCGGAAACTGTGACCAAATGAGTGGGATTAGTAGTGGGTTGTCAGGCAGCTTTCAGCGACCTTGTAAATGGCTATGGGTTACGTTAAATACCATGTCGTTATCAGTGAATAGATCGGAGGAACAATAATAAGCGGCCCCAGGCCATTTACTGATAAGCAGCTTCAAAGATTACGAAAGTAAATGGATGGATGGGAAAGAACCTTTGGTGAAGGCCACCTGACTGCTTGATCAACTTAGATAACCGTTTCTACAGAAATAAGTGGATAAATTCGGGAATTATTTGTGAATTACCACTGAGTTACCTTCAACCGACGAAACAGTTTTTGCTCCCGCTTACTACCGCAGTAGTTTATTTGGATTATAAGTGAATTATAAATGGATTACAAATGCACTTAAGCAGTTTTGTCTGAGAAGTGGGAACTTCAAAGCAAAGCAGGCTACCAATCAATACTGGTGAACGTAACGAGGTTGACACCTATTAGACATTCTTTACTGTATAAGTCCTTGAAGAAATGGTCGATAAACCAATGGACACGGATCAGCCAGTGTATTATTATAGGTGAACAGAGTGACTTACTTACGGCAAGTACAACGTGGTTAACCGTCAGAATTGATAAGTTATTTGCCTAAAAGGCATTAACTGAGGGTTCATATAGCCATGCCTTCGTTTGGTGGCAGGGATGCGACCCTGAAATACTACTATTATGAGTCTGCTTTTATTTTATAGCGCATTAACAAATTAAGATCATTTCTATCAAACGATGCGTGCACTTGGTCCTTCCAGATGCTGACATCTTCAAATAACTAAAGTCTTGGTAATAAGTCAGTTTGCTTCAGCTGAATCGTCCTCTAGTCGGCAGACTGAGACCTCTGGCCACCCTTTGTCCACACAAACGTGAAGACTTCCAGTTTGGATCTAAAGGCATCATTTGGCTAAGTTTTCTGCAATCTGACCACGACTCTCTTAGTTTTCTTAAAATCCGAAGTTACAAGAATAGCAAGTGTCTGAAATTTAGCACATCAAGTTGAAGGGACTGACAGGTAATACTCATGGACCATCACCAAATTGGTAAACCTGCGGTGAACTTCAATTTCACCAGAAAAACGAAAAATAGCTCTAATTTTGATATAGATCCGGATCGCCTAAAGTTACAAAAATAGCAAGTGTTTGAAATTTAGCACATCAAGTTGAAGGAACTGACAGGTAATATTCATGGACCATCGCCAAAGTGTTAAACCTGCGGTGAACTTCAGTTTCACCGGAAAAACGAAAAACAACTCTAATTTTGATATAGATCCGGATCGCCTCTGGTTTTCCCAATGATCGCCGTGGAAATAATTCAACCATGGGGACAAGGGACTTTCCATGAATTTCCAAACAGATATTTCGCCATTCCCTTGGAGACTATTGAGCTGTTTCGTTCTCGTTGGGAACCATCTGCGGTGCTCATCTCATGGAGATCGAGAAAGTTTCAAACACAAGAACACCTGGCTATTGTTGTGAACACAGCCGTTTGGTGGTCCTCAGAAAACAGCAAGTCATCAAACAATATCCTATTAACTCGATGTTGAGATCACTGTTATTCTCTCAGAATGCGAACCACCAGGTTTAAATGAACTAGGACGTGGAAAAAACCGCTTGAAGTAGGTGGAACATTATTTGACCAGAATTTTGGTAGATTCTGAGGAATTCGAATACATATTTACCAAACTACTAGAAAAAATTTGGATTCGATTAGGAAGGGTTTGGTATAGAGCCAGTAGGTTTATAAATAGGTAACTTTTCGCCTCTAACACGAAAGCTTCGTCAGACCAAGCAAATAGGTTACCGAGCAGGCAGAGTTTTCGGGCAGACGAAAAACCGATGAGCAGATCACCGATTTTCTTACTAGATCAGTATTGGATGTCTGCTGAACTTTTTTCTCAGTTAATAAGTGTGCCTAAACCCTACGATTGATGGTTTAAGGGAATTTAAAATCATTTTGATCGGGTTTGAGCCCTTGATCTTGTGGCCCAGGGGATTTCAACTGAGGATTTCTCTTGGATGTCACTGGTAAATGTTGTTAGTCGGTTTAGGTTCGTGCATGCTGCAACAGTTTGGTTAGGAAGAGGGTGGTATTAGATTTCTTCGGTCAGCTTAAGCAAGGTGCTTCAGGTCTGAGCTACTTCGTTCAAGAACCAAACAACAACACTTGTCAGTTGGGCTCATCTACAACCACCCTCCAAACGCTTGCTAGTTCTACGCTTTCTATTCTGTTCACACTGAGACATTTGGAGATTCGCACTGCCTCCCCTCTAACGTGAATCAGAGTGCGCGCCCCCAAACCTCACCATTTACTGAACCTGTTTGTCCCGTGCCTGGTGCGTGTCCCGCTAATGCTGACTTTTTGAGTGACGCTCGATATTTATCTGCGTTTCTCGACGGTCCGCTTCATTTTATTTTGTCCTCAGCGATTCTGGTGTAGATTTCTATAGCTGTCCGTCCCATTAGAACCTTATTGGTCACATTCCACGTTTTAGTTCCCCGGAAGTGACTTTGTTAATTGATTTTCCGTCCACGTAAAAACTCGGCCAACATACGCACTCGACCTGACAAAGCCTTCGTGTCGAAAGCAAGCCGTTATCCCGAATTTTCACCAAACGATAACTTCTTAATCGGTTTAAAAGGCTTCCAGTAGTTTAGTACACTTTCCACCAAATTTTGTGGAATATCTGGGAATCGAAGCTGAACAGATATTCGGTTAGTTAATGAGTGCCCAAAGTCCCAATGTTCCAAGTCTGAACTGAAACAGAAAAACGAGTGGATTGAAATCATTTTGGACGCTCTATTCATTTATCCTCACTAAGAGATAGGTCCTCCAGAGAGGTCAAAATCCAAGTGGTATCTCATATACGGAAACACGAATCTTGTATTAAGGCATCAGCTATTCCATGTAAATTGTTTCATACACCAACTTCATTAAAACTCTAGGGAGATTAGATGTTAGCAAACATGTTAGCAAACCTAACAACGAAGTGGTTTTTCATACGTAATGGATGCATGCATTTTTTTTACCTTATCCTTTTCGACTAGTACGCCATACGCCCTAAATCTGACGCAGTCACGTTAATATTCTATCCACCATTTTGCAGACGCTTCTTTGCTCTTCCTAGACATGTTTAGCACAGGTGACTTAACTCAGACAGCGTTCAAGATAAGTCCCCCAGGATGCAGTGTCGCGATTCCCCGATGGAAAGCAAACTGCCTCGGCGGCTTGGTCACTGAAAGCGGAAACACCCGAAATTTCGGTGTCGCACCACTAGAGACAATTTTTCAAATCATTGTCAGAATTAAAGAGCCGATTATTTGCCTAGTCGTGTAATAGACGTGATCCATACGGTGAACGGTTTTGTAGAAAGTAAGTGAAAGCAACCATGGCAGATAGTGAGTGGACATGACCGTGCATTACCGATTCGACAACCGTAGTTCAAACCCCCACTAGGGCTCCTTCAGATTGTACGGTGGGCCCCTGGAGAAAAACTTTTATAAATGCAGGTATAGTAACACAGGAGCGTGCTGTTAAATTTCTGTTCCTGTCTTTTTTGTAAGCGACATACCGAGATTTCAAACGCTGCTGCTTCTGAGTGAATCATTTTCATAGTCAACAGCTTTCTACTGGATGCGTTGATTTTAAACGGCTGCCGAGAAAAAATCGCGAGAAGAAAATCTTACATCCACTCCTGATCGATTGTACACGGATTCGTCAATTTCTGTTTGCCAGTTCCTAAGTGGCTGTAGAGGATGGGGCTTTATATATTGTATGTATGCCAGGGACAATTGGAGCACATCGTCGTACCGACGAGATTTTTGTTCCAACATGTTTGCTGTACAAGTTCTCTGTCCTGCCCTTTCCTTTGCTGGAGAGGCCACTTCAGAAGACCATTTAGAAACTGTCTCTTCCGAAGAGCGTTTACCTATCGAAAAGGCTTTATTGTCGAAATACGACTTTTTGGGATCAGAATTACAAGTACACATGGCGCAAGCGACATGATAAGATCAAGTGGCCTGAGGGAGTTGGTTATCGGAACATCCATCCGGTAGGCAATAGCTAGGTATTCGGTCTGCACTACCAGAGTCGTGTGTGCACTTGAACTTGTTATCTTAAAAGCCACTAAATTTCTTTCGTCAGTTTGTCAAAATATGTCCCCACGTTGTCTTTCTTGAGATAGACCAATCCAAAAGGTGAAATGTTACCATCGTTCTCGTTTATTGTTTTATACCTGTTGTTTGCTTGTTCGCCTGTTTCCAAAAGCGGAGCCTTCTATCACGCAATCTGACTGACTCGTCACAGCAGATTTGAAGGGTAGATTTCTTCACGCTTTGCGCCGTTAACTGGCAGCTTTGAAGGCCATTAGTAGCAGGTTGCCTCAGTCAGACACGCACCAAGTACTGCTGAACTTATCCGATCTCCTGGTAAACATGCCGAACAGCTAACGGCACTCCAATCTCCTTTAGATTAGTTCGTTTTTTGGTTTCGTCTAGTCAGCCTTTGGTTGCGGCAGTATGGGTCATTTATATAGTTAATACTGGGGACACAGCAACGCATTAACACAAATGGACAAAAAACACTTACTGTACCCTTTCGTTTGCCTCGGATAAATTCCCCAACTTCCTCAGTTGGACGCTGGGAGTCTGGGAAATAGGATATGGGAGAAAGAGAAACAGGATTCATACTGAGAGTCGTATGGTGCAATGATCCGTCGGCTAGCTAGATTAATTCTAAAGCATGGCCACGCATAGGAGTCCGTTTACCTTCAGTTTATGATGTCTGTTTATGATGGTCGGGGTAAAGTTCTATAGAGTCCTAGCCTCGGGCAGTTCAGCGTTATCTCAGCCCTCAAGCATCCTTCTGGCGGCGTGGTAACAAGGCACTGACAGATAAACTATTTTTATTGTTTACTTACAAACCAGGTACTCTAAGTTGGAGTTTTATACGTGACCTCCCAAATCTGTATAGCCTCCAGTGATCCGAGAATTGTGGCCCATCTTCCCGGGTTTGTGAGGTCAAAAAGCAAACAAAATGGGCTAAAAACAGTCGCGATAACTTGTCCATGTTGTTGAAGAGCACCGGAAATGTGTGGAAGTCGTCCGCCCCCAAAAGAACCTGGGGGATGTTCTAAAAACTCCTCCACAAATTTGCTTGCTGACGATCGGGACGACCAATGAATCACACGATTCCTGTGTCGAAATAATCAAGTGTCATATTAACCGGGCACCTTTTAACACTCTTATGGAAACCCCTGATTGTCAGGCGTGGTGCTTATTTCTGTTGTGTCAGTAGGTGTAAAATGGCCTCCAATCCCTGTCCAGCGACTTTGACAACTACTCCGAAAACCACATTAGAATTACAAATTTGCTTGTTGACGATCGGGTCGACTAATGAATCACACGATTCCTGTGTCGAAATAATCAAGTGTCATATTAACCGGGCACCTTTTAACACTCTTATGGAAACCCCTGATTGTCAGGCGTGGTGCTCATTTCTGTTGTGTCAGTAAGTGTAAAATGGCCTCCAATCCCTTTCCCGCGACTTTGACAACTACTCCGAAAACCACATTAGAATTACGCTGTAGTACCGCAGAACAATCTATCGCCTGGATTTCAGCGTTCAAGGCCGACGCCGAAGTATCGGCCATGGCATCAAACAGTGGAACAGAAAAAAGATGATACTCTCCTTGGACTTCGCTACAGAGTAGTGCTGTAGGTAGCAACAGTCCGTGATAATCTTGGGGCGGATTAATCCCTCTCAAAGAGAACGGCACCGAACAATTTCACTGGGGCATATCCTACTGTGAGGCCAAGTTCAACGAACTGATCAACGGCTTTCTAATCAACCACCTGTGAACACACTCAAGCTACCAGTATTCTGACACAGTGACAAACTGGGAATGTGATAAATCCGCACAGCACACTACACGTAAACTTCTGAAAGTTATGTGGAATAGCTCGAGTGGGCTCACTGGCCGTTGCAAATTTATTGCCAAACCCGGCTAACAGTTCAACAAATTGTGGAAACCCATATAAAGTGTGACTATTCTTTTATTGACCACCGTTAAACCAACCACATTCACACGACGGGCAGTATTCAGAGGATCTGTTGAGTCTTGTGAAGGGTATCAAAACTCCTACGTAAGTCTCATGCTTGCTCTTTCGTCCACTAGGATGTACCAGAAGGCACGGTAGCTTGGGGCGGCTGTTTACAGACGCAGGTAAATTATTACCGCAGTACTTATGGAGCTCTCGTGGTAGAAGACCACGCTAGAATCTTCATTATGGTGCGAGAAAGGCCGACCTTAAAATCCTCGATTCTGATTGGCTCACATTCTGGCTAGTCCGTGAGTGCCTTCGTATGATTCACTGCCGGCTCGCGACACATCCGTCCAACAAGCCTACTATTCGGTTATCTGGAACAGCTCATCACTGGACAAAACCTCGTAAGGGAAACCATTACCTCGTTATAGCTAAAGAAGCTTTTCCGCCGACCATCATGGATGTAAAATCCATCCCGAAGAGAATCCACCTCCAAAAAAGACGAAGAGGTATCCTCGTGTTATCTACTCTTCGTTAAATTATTCTTAAATGCGGTGGGAAAGAGTTTGCCACACAAGTATCAGTCTCATGATCAGTTAGCATCTAGTTTCCGATTAGCTCAAGCAAAATTCTATACACTGGATAAGCTGGAATTCGAGAAAGACGTAAAAATCTTTCGAAATTTACTCTGGAGCACGAGAGGATACTTAGAACAGGTTCCAAGGGGTCGTTCAGTTTTTGGGAATCGTTTTCAGCCTTTTGTCCATTGGCGCTTGTAGGGTTTTAAATTTTACTGGTAACTTCGGATATTTGTAGTACAGCGAAAAACTAACGTCTATGTGGCTTATTGATGTGTGGTAAGACGGTGAACATGGCAGCGTACTGCCATCAAACCGTAAGAGAATTTTGCATCAAAGCCTCCTAACAGAGGGAGAAAAAGCTCTGGTCTGTTGCCATGTGTGGACCTTTCACGGATCATACACCTTCAGACATTCAGTCAGGCTGCATAATTGTAACAGTTCGGTGCCAAGTATGATCAACACAGATCCTCAGTGCCAACCCTTCAGTATTCGAGTGTTTCTATAGGATATTGAACTAACTACCTGCTACATAGCATCCTGACAAGACCAATCCGGTTTTTTCTTAGACTGGTAAGCACTGTAGGAAAATAAACTAGCTCATCCACGCAAACAAATAGATTTTCCTTTATTCTGTATGATTCTACAGGAAGCAGGATGGATATTTGGCGCAGAAGTGTCATGAGGATTACATTCGCCAAGTAGAAAATAGCCCAGGTGAATAATTCATTTGCTGTCTCCTAAAGATAGCTTGTCTTACGTGAGGTTTAGACGTTATTGGTATAAGCCCGAAATGTTCAAAAGACAATGGACGAGTTATGGTGCTCAGGTCAAAACTTATCTAATGGTTACATACTTAAAACAGTGGAAATAGTAAAAAGTACACAGTAAAGTTCAAACGCGACTTCCAACTCGTCCGGAAAAATTGGCATGTTCTGTGTACAACCGGTTGACTGGCTGACTGAAAAACCAACTGACCGGATATCGCAGTGTCTTCGTGACTAATAAATATGTGTGAGGTGGTGCGGATAACATCAGGGCAATCTAACTGCTCGGACAAAGCACTGCTGACGAAACAGGGCTGGATTGCCTAGGAGTATTGCAGCAGCCTTAGTCGTTGCCAGTGACTACCTTTATGGCACTCCCGTAGATGACACGAAACTATTCGTCGTGCCCTGTGTCGACTAAGTGCGGAACAACGATACCTCAAAAACATCTTGCACTGAGCAACTTAAAAATATAGTTCAAGGATACATTCCTTTTTGGGTTCTCAGCGGAGTCATCATATCATTTTGAGTGTCGCCGTCTCACACTCAGTCGACAAAGACCATGTCATCAACTCGAAGCGTCTCGAGTTCCATGCAATTTCCATACAGCCTGGCAATGTCAATCCGATGGTGTGGCCTGGCAACGGCTGAATCTCTTGCAATATATCTCACCAGAAGGCTTTATGTGACCGCTTGGCTTGCCTCGGTACAATTTCGGCATTAGTCTGTCCTTGATGGTTATCATTCTCCATGGGCGTGATTTTCTGGAAGAACGACTAGCCTATAATTACATGGGAGACGATCAGAAACGTGACTCGGCTCACTGGTCACTCCAAATAGTTGTTTTATAAATCATTTCCACGGACTGCATAAAACCTTCAACTCTCTACTGAAAAAAAAGTCTAAAAATTTACGGCCAACAAATTTTGACATAAAACAAGGTCTCCAATTGAAAATTGATAGATTTTACAATTACCGGGTACGCTATAACCAACAACCCACCCGTGCGGTACAACGTGTTCAATTCGCTAAGTGGCTGAAGTCGATGCAGGCCCTCATAGTACTTTCGTTCCTTTTGTTTGGGAGTTATCTGGTGCATGTAAATATTGGCACCTAAGAACAGCGAGGCCGTGACCAGAATGCGGAAACAATGCTAAAATACAGAGAAACAAACAGGGTGAAGGATATGAATATGAATATATATGAATATATATGAATATGATATGATATCACAATTTCGCGGTTACTTCTGTATCATCCTATTCCTACATTGAAAGCCCATCAGTCATGGAACAAGGTGTTGTACAAGGCAAGTTTGGTAGCACACAATGATAGTGGCATTCGTTTTAGTCCTCTTTTTCTGTTGTAAACAGTTACCTCTTTCGAGTGTGTGTGCAACTTAGGTTAAACTACAACCTCGTCACTGTTACTGCACATTTGAGGGATTAGCTTGAGACCTCGCACTTTATTCTACACAACAGACAGTCTCCAGATAAAACCACCTAACTGCCAAGTAATTGGGCTTGAACTTCCTAAAGTCACAGTCGGTAACTTGCGTTTGTTTGCCATCTTGGGCTTTCCGACTGTTTACAACACTTTTATGCTTGGTGCATGGCGATCATTTTTCATTCTTGCCATTGACATTCACACACTAACTTGCGTTTGCTTGCCATCTTGGGCTTTCTGACTGTTTATAACACTTTTATGCGTGGTGCATGGCGATGATTTTTCATTCTTGCCATTGACATTCACACGTGACCCAGTATAACTGACCCTTTGTATCTGGTTTGCGAGTTCTGACTAAGCTAGCGCTTGAAGGGCATTAAGCATTGTTTATCCTTCCCTCAGTTGTTGGTCTTTACGTGCATGTTTCCATACCAAACGTTCTTACATACATTGAGATTCATCTTGTCTGACTAGAACATTTGGTGGCATGACTTCGAATGGGACGCTTCCCTCGTTTTATCCAACATTCTCCTGCAACCCTTCCACATTTATCGCCTGCATTTGCCTTTTGTTTGTGACCATGCTCTTCGAAAATAAACGATAACGGAGTATTAGTAGTGATAAAATATAGGCTGTACAAAGGACACTGAAATGTGTACCTGCATCTAAAAGATTATTCATCTCTTAGGATAAAATCCAGCCTCCAGTCCGAAACCTCCTGGAGTTCGCATTGTTTATGGATGACCCTCGGATTGGTCGGTTGTCAGACCAGGATGTTCATCAATGATGCAGTGTTACTTTTCAACATCAGCATAATCTCTCTGATGTAAACGACGCGAACGTCCTCCGAAAAGTCGGGCTAGTACTTTCAGTCTGGAGGTCGACTTCTCATTACTGCAGAAGTCATCCGATAACAGAAAATGTGACTGAAGTGTGTGAATAAAGGGTGAGTGATGTTTCAAGCTGTCAACCGTGTATTTCATGAAGTTTCCACTTCTGGGAGCCTAAGTGAGATCAATTCCGCTAAATTTTGAAGGATACGATTGTACGGCTGACTTTCAAAAAGAAACTTTAGATGAAAGAAAAGAACATGCATAGGCGCGATAAGACTAGGAAACGCCTGGATCTGCCGGCCTATCTTATCGTTTGAAAACCGATGTAAGAAGCTTTCGCAACCTGGAACTATCTCATGACACGACAGCGATCTACTGTTTTAGAGATTCCCCCTTGTTTACCCTAAGAGCCACCAGAGCTACAACCGTTGACAAGAACCACAAGGAAACTGCAGTTAAACCCTTAGTATTATATATTGAGTCATGAACAATCCTTTCAAAGGTGTACGTTCAGGAATCTCTCATCATGCCTGGAGACAGCCAGACGTGACTAGCTGGAGGTCTCCGAGTAATTTGGTCTACAGCTCAGGAAACGGTGGATGGTTGGTCAGCTCGGATGCTAACTGTGACCTGACAGGAGCAGAAAGATTTTTCGTCGGGTGTACAAACTTGGTTGAAGCCTGACGATTCTGCGCATTTAACCCGTTGTAATGTGCGTATTTCTCCTAACTTTTAAGTCTAACCATGAAAAGCAACAAAATCTGGTGACTGCCACCGACTGATAGATTGCATTCAAGGGCTGCCATTCGGTTCACAGTAGGTTTACGTGGATCCATATTGAAGATTATCAGGAAGCAGCGGTTAGTTCCCTATTCTTGATTCTCATTCAGTTTCGGTGAAAAAGGCCATAAAATTTGACCTTATAAGCCCTATTTATCACCAGTCGAGCAAGGCGTGTACTCATACGTGCTACGGTTACTTGCAAAAATGGAGAGAAATAGATAGACAGAAATACGCTGCTACGTTACGAACACTGTAACACAAATAGGTAGTCGACTAAAATTTGGTCACCAAAGTTTGGTGATGATCACATCTAGAGGGGAACTAAAACAAGAACTCCGTCTCGTGGTAGCCATTGGTGGGTTGTCCTAAGAGAGATTGATTTTGGTACATTGAAATGCAGTACAGTAGCCTCTGGGTAACACTTCAGATTACTGTGGCACTGCCTCAACCCCAGTTGAGGTAAAGTATGACAATTCACTACGCACACCGACTCATCATCTGTCGAAGGTGTGAGTGGAGAAATAAGTAAAATGTTGGCAACTTTTGAAAGCGTCAAGAGATTTGCGCAACTGGGAGTAGGGTGTGGAGTAGCCACGAAATACCGTCCATGCTAAGGACCTTGACCAATCCTGGTGGTAGCCATTCTGTCACTTGCCAAAGGGCTAAGAATGTGCACACATAAAAGTGACATTTTAACACTAAACCTTCAAAGTATTAACCCCTAAATGATATGCAGCAACCTCACTCGTTTTTCAGTGGAGCAAGATTTGTAAGAAGTGATCTGAAGCTGACACGCCTTATGAATGACGACTTTACAGAGGGGGGCTTAGTGGATTGATTCCTCTTGTGAGTATGTTTCTCATAAGGTAAAATAGCGGAGATTGAGGTTTTAGTTCTGAGCTTCATTCAGTAAGCAACTCTAAAATATGTACGGCTGTTTTAACAGTAATGAGAAGCACCGGTGCTATGCATCCCACAGATCCTGAATACCCATAGGATTTCCTTCTATATTGCTGCATTAAATAAGGCGTATGCCGTGACGAATAATCTTACTTGATCAACTGAGTGAGTGAGATCTGTTCTTAGTATCCTTAATTCAGTGGATTTCAAAGTGCATCAACGTGGTAATCTGTTTTTAGCTAAGTAACGTTTCCATCGATCGTGTCCAGACCCACAGCAATCTGATTGGATAATTGGGTAGACTTACGATTATCTGACTAATTTTTACGTGATTGTACTCCAGAAGTCGCCACAGTGGTGGCATGAAAATGGCATTTGTGGTTCCGAATAGGTACACCTTCTCTAGCCGTACGCGCTGTAGAAAAAATGGGAAAAAACACTTGCACAGTGATATTGCACAGCTAAAGCGGAACATTTTGCTTGAAAAAAAGCTGAGAAACTTCGTTATTCCAATCAGAACTTGACTGGTAGAAAGCGACTCAGGTCTTTCACGTGGCTAGGGACTTACAAAGTCCGTTAGGAACAGAGTTAGGAATGGATCCGCAAATGGGAAGATGAACAGGATACAACCGTAGGCAGCTTCCAGCATACTGAGTGGGATGAAGAATATGGTTATATTGACAAAGATGACAATCTGGAAGGAAGAACGAGAGGCAGGGTCAATCCGACACAATAGTTTTCTAAGAAGTCAAAATACTGTGGACAGGATTCTCTATTTCGCCCGATATACCACTATTTAAGGTCCATGTCTGTTACGGAAGAAGGATACTGCTAGGATAATCGATTTTGTTCCCTAATGCTAATCTGAAAAATTGTCGAGGGAAACACGTGAGGTGAAATAGTGCCTAATGTATCACTGGATATGCCCCACTAGTGAAGTAGCAGGCTGCTAAACTCATCTATCTTTGTCCGTCAAAAAACGTCGCCTTAGTGAATCGGCATAGAGCACAAAACGATTTGAAGTGACATACTATCATTGTCATCCGGGTTTATGGTGTCATTTGGGGAGAATTAAGATTGGCAAAAAGAGGACATGGCTGAGACGGTCATGTGTTTGCTACTGATTGGTCGAAATAGCCTAGCTCATGGAATAAAATAAAATAGGGAAAAGCCAAATCATATTAACACATGGTTCTAAATAGTAGTGCTACTTGCTGGTTTGTGTTCATACTACTATTCTGGACATTGATCCTAATGTCCTACGGCAGTAGTTCTTGTTGAAGCGCTGGCCTCAAATTTCGCCCTAACTAGATCTCTTCAAAAGTACATATCTTTTACCATTGCGGGATGTGATCAACGGACACGTGACTGCCAGGCAAGTATCTTACCAGCGCACACTGGACGCACCTGCATTGTCATATCTGAACAGACGAAAGGGTTCACAGCTGAGTGTAGTCCGGATACACTATGCAATACCATATGCACTATGCAATACACTATATGTAATACAGAGGTCAGCCATCAGTGCCTAAGGCAACGTCCAATTAGATCAGCAAATCCAACAGTGTCCACTCAGAGAGTTCTTGGTCGACCACATGCGGAAAGAGTCATGGTTTTCCCCACTTTTGAACAGCACCAAATTTGGCGTTATCTCAAGTATGGGCTGGCTTACAACCTAAACTATTGCTATAACGCCTGATCCAGCATGTCTGGGTCATCAAGCTACCTACCGTCAAGCCCATTGGACCAGCACTGACATCTGTGAGAGTCTTGAAACTTACCACCATGCTTGTAAGCCACGACGTCTGCGTAGCGGCTCATCCTTCGACCGAAGTGGGTACACGTAGGAATCAAACGGTTTGCTGGAATCACTGGAAGGTTGATTAAAAAAGTCAAACATTTGGTTGAACTACATCACAAATCTTTTTGATAGCTCAATCCTCTTTCCGTGTGTCATTTCAACATTGTTACCAGACTGTGGTTTTACCCCAAGACCTACCAAAGAGGTGTCCATTTAGAAGAGTTAGGAGTTGCAAAATGTCAAATGCCGTCAGGAAGTAAGCGGTGAATGTACTAGGCACTAGCCAAAGATGGTCGTTCCAGATCGATCGCTGCTGTAATGTTGCACGTGGTGGCAACCTTTGATTATAGTACGATATCATAACAAACTGGGGCGAGTATAGGGGGCTATTCTCGAGTCATCTTTCAATAAGACAACAATAATACTTACCAAAATCGTTGAACCAAACAGCACCGTCGCTCCTCCGGAATTTTGAAAAAATAAACAACAAAAGTAGTTAAGGAGAATGTTATCCAGAGCTGCCAAAATGTTTATCCAATTGTGAACAAATATGGCCTGCCAGTAAGATAGAATGTGATCCTGAGAAAGGAAAGCAGACAATGGAATCAGCCAGTACGTGACCCTCAGTTTGAGATGACAAAGTTCAAATTACACTTGTTTCTCCCATTCGCTCTTTGCTATTGAGAGACTCTCATCAGGGATCCAGTCCTGATCAGACTAAGCATGAATCAGTGGTATGACTTGTCTGAACAGGTCACTGGCTAATTCGGCACAGAAACATTGCCAAAAAACAATTCCACTCGTCAGTGGTCGTGAGATTGAGAAAGTAGTCATCTGAGACCGTTGACCACATGGTTATCTGTCCGATCTTTTTACGCCCATTAAATGAGTCCGAATGAAGAGAGATTTTCTTGATAGTATAAATTCGTTGTAAACTGTCCGATGATATCAACACACACGACTTGTTTATTGCAAGGTTGTATGAGGGTAATAGTCTTATCAGTACATTCGCCGTACTCACCCATGGCGTTGTGATATGCAAGCCTACTGTAGGAAATTGCTGTATGAAAAGGGTGCACTACAAGCATAACGGTGCATGCTACTAGTGAAGCATGCGAGTAGTATCCGGTCAACTGTCAAAGCGCCATCCCCGCGAGTGATGGGAGATTGATATGGAAATTATTGTAATGCTTTACGGTGTTTGTAATTACTTTCTAGTATTCAGGAACCGTCATAGGAAGGATATTCACTTTTCAAAAACTCTCTACAAACGTGGTTTTCACTCTGTTGTTTTATTCCTTGTAACCGTTTAGTTGGTGTTGGTCGATAAACAACTCCGCACTCGGAGAAACCTTTCCTTCCACCAATATACGAAACGTGTATTGGCCACCCGAAAACTAAGGAAAGTAAGCACAGGGGTGAAGATGCTTTCTGACAGAAGAGCTAGAGCAGTGACTTTAAAAACTGTGTGACAAGTGACCTCCGAGTTACGGGGCAGCCTTTTACGACAGTGAAAGTCCTGTTCATAAATTTACTCATTTAGCAAGATTGACAGGTTTGAGCAGTATGGACACAAATAATACTTGAGTATGGTTAATTAGGTTGCTTCATTTTGTCCATTCTCACGGAGTATTCGGACTTCCAGTACATGACGCCCCGCGGAGGTACTCGCTGGCTTTGTGACCGATTTTAATTACTTATGCTCTGAACTCGTGGAAATTCATGCTGAGGATAGGCGAAATGATGTGGGGGCGGCTCTGAACCAAGTGAAAAATTCTTAGATTCCCTATCCCTGAAGGACAGCGGTCCGGTATATGTATAAGTGAACTTTGGGTGCAGTTGGATTACAAATTAACCTGCGGCATTAAAAAGCCTGTTCACAAATCCTCAGTACATTCCAAACATTTCTTAGTTTCTGTCCGGAATGTGTACAAGACAGTATAAAGATAGGAAATTTATGGTGACTACTCATGGCTTTCGGCAGGACAGACTGACGTTGGGAAATCATTTTTGATCTGATAAAAAAATAAGGAGAGGTGAACAAAAGCTGCCGTCATCGGCAACCGGCCCAACATATTTAACATTCCGCTGAAGATTCATCTCACCCACTTATTGGACGTACACTATGTTCGGTTTGTTCTTTTCAGATCTTTTAAGCAACCAATCACCAAACCACCTGGACCGACAAGTTTCAACCTCACTTAGTACTGATGAAGCTCACTTTCTTCTAGTTGAGGATCGAAAATAAGTGCTAGCCCACCCACCCTGCACCACGCTTCTTGCACCCTGCACTCATTTGAAGAGCAATGTTTTACTTAGCGTGGGTCTCAGGAACCGTTGGTCATTATGTTGAACCCTCAAGTACAGAGAGTCCTTCAACCTTTGAATGGCCGTTTTCTAGAGGCATCTTGCCATCAGTCAACTCTGCTTTCCTTTGGGAAACAGCTAAATCCTGCTCCCTCTGGAATCGATTCCAGTGGGGTTTGGTAAAGGATTGTCCGCGAAGATATTTTGGGCCAGTTTGCCGCAGTGTATCTCATACTTGTTTCAACGTCCCTGCCATCAGCCTCACATCTTTCTCATCAGCGAATAATGCAAGTGCTTCACGAGCATGCACGGTTGATACTGTGAGCATCATGAGCATCTCGTGATCGCAAAGCAAGTAAATCAACGTGTGGTGCGTAAGTACATCAGTTCTGTATCATTTGAGCCGAATTCGATCAAAAATGATTGGAGAATGTTTTGCGGGGCGTTTCACTAATGCCTGATTCTAAGGAGCTGAATCAAAGCGGTGATAATAGAACATAAGCGGTACCTGACCAGAATTTTGCACCCCAAATAGAATAAGATTTTTATCATTGCGTATAGGCCAATCGCTCATGGATTAAATCACAACCTATGCTCAGGAAACCCGATGACACAATGACTCCTCTGCTGTACACCATGCTTTCTCCAATGAAGTCGGCAGTACATCAGAAGAATTGGAAGCACTCACTGGTCAGTTGGGTAGCCCCTGACGCCCTTCACTAATTTAAGAAACTGATTGGGAAGTCGGGACTCATCAGTCCGTTACAGCATACAATTGCTTGAAACCGCTGTTTAAATACGGGTTACAAAACTACCTCAAAGAAGTGAGAATCGACAGAAAATACGTGACGCAATGCGCCTCCAGCAGGAGCAGAAACCCTATTGAGGAAGGTTACTGAACCGTTTGTTCTCAAAATCATACATTGTGTTTGAAGTTTACATCCGGTATCATCTGAAACGTTAACATTAAATACTAAATAATTGTTCATCTGCAAAAATATTTTGGTTCCCGCCAGCCATCCGAAAAAAGCAAGAGGGCTGAGATGCTGCCAGATTATCCGAGCCTGTTTCACTGGTACGTGGTGTTTGGTTGAATCTTTGCAATTTTTTCTAAGTTGGGCACTCCAAATTTCATCTCCACAATCAACCGAGTTGAACTAGTTGGTTTACTTTTCCAGGAGTTCTGTGATGCCAAGTTGGTTAGCCTGGTCTTGTTCTGAACATAGGCAGGGCAGGTAATCTGGCTATTGACAATGTCTTCCCAAAAGTCTCAAAGAATGACATCATAATCAAACATTGATACTCTATTTTGGGCTGAATTGCACTAAAATATGAACCGCTACTAAATATGGACGCAGCTTACTAGACTTGGCAATAGTATATAGTATAGTATAGTGTAGTATAGTATAGTATAATATGGTATAGTATAGTATAATACAGTGTAGTATAGTATAATATGGTATAGTATAGTATAATATAGTGTAGTATAGCATATACTGGGATGTCGAAATGCTAATGATTGTGTAAAATATCATCTGGGTTTAGTATAGTATAGTATAGTATAGTATAGGATAGTATAGTATAGTATAGTATAGTATAGGATAGTATAGTATAGTATAGTATAGTATAGGATAGTATAGTATAGTATAGTATAGTGTAGTATAGCATATACTGGGATGTCGAAATGCTAATGATTGTGTAAAATATCATCTGGGTTGGCAATAAAATGCTTCAACTCTACGCATGTTTTCACAGACAGTCCCATGTGATTCGAAAACGATCTGAACAGCATCCGGGATCTCTGGGAGCGCTCAAAGATAATAAATGCAACTAACCTCAAACGGAAACATGACGATCGTTGTAAAACAGGCAAGCATCAGATATTGGAATATATGAGTGAAGAAGTGTGCGCCCCAGTAAGCCCAGTGCTTCATTCCGTACATGTGAAGTTGAGTGAGAATGCGGAGCTGAGTAAACCACAAAAGAAAGTAAAGTAACTCCACTATGAGCGTAGAGTGCAAATGAAACGATGTCTCACTTCAATGTTATTCAAATTAAAGAGAATCAAAGTAGAATTTTAATAGTTCGGGCGGGGGCGGTGCTTGCGGCCTCTGTTTAGAAAGTACAAACTCATCATCACAAGCAGCATCATCATTGTCAGCTGTAATAACCACCTACTTGTCATACATTGGTTGTAGCTGTCACAGTTCCGTTCACCGATGATTCGGGGAGGTGAGGTAGGTAGCTGCGCATTGGAGGCGGGAGCTGATACATTAGCGCGTAAATACAGCACTGTAGGTGGACTGTTATGTAATGGGATTGGGAAGGGAGCTATGCATTGAAGGCACTGTAGGCTGTTATGTAATGGGATTGGGAAGGGAGCTATGCATTGAAGGCAATAGCTTGGATGCATGAGCGCCATTGATGGAACGACCGACTCATGTCTGACAATGTCTCTAAACAGTGATATGGTCCGTCTCGGGGTCCCATTCCAGGAAGACGACAATGACCAGTGCAGCTGAGTTTGTTGGTAATGGCTTTTATACTTCGCTACCAAGTCACTGTTTGACCGCCTCTGGCTATCTTGCACCCTTATGCGAAAGGAACCCCTCGAGCCATTCGGTCAACTGGCATACGCAGCACATGGCCAAGTCAGTGCAAGCTATGTAGTGCGATCAGTTCATCTATCGAGTGTGAGTTATTTCCGCCGAATACCATTCGACGAACTTCAGCATTGCTGCTCCAGTGTTCTCACCTGACTCAGGCAATGCTCCGAAGATATCGACGGTCAGACACTGAAAGTCTTTTGACGTCCTCGGTGCACAGCGGCCAGGTTTCTGATCCATATAGTAATATGGAGCGCACCGCAGCATTATAAACTCGACCCTTGACAGAGAAGCTGACGTCACGCCTACGCCACAGGTGACGTAGGTTCGCAAAAGCTGCTCTGGCCTTCCCAATCCGGGTTCACAAAATTGCTGACTACAGCAATATTGATTTTCGACACGGGTCGTCGCTTGTCACGTGCTCACTTTAACGTTTTCCTGGTTTCTGATATCTAGCACCTACGTATTCTTTTCTGTTACTGCTGACAGGTTTATGGCTGGGATGTGTTATTGCACTGAGAACACACTTCGAACTCTTCGGAATTATCGGTAGAATTCTAAAACGTTGGAGGCCAACGTGCTGAGACGCCAACTGTCAACTTTCAGTGCACCTACGTAACACGTATCCTCAAGGTTGCACCTACAAACGTTTATACTCTTAAAGCACTCACCGGTATAGACGCCAAAAGCTCCCCTTCACCGTTGCATCTTCACTTTACAAAGAATACTTCGAACTCCAGAGTGATAAGGCTCAATTCGATGTCTCCGGATCACGCAAATAGTAATTTATTTATCTGGTCGTCACTTCTCTGCGCTTTAGCCTGGAGTCGTTGTGTTTCTTAAGCATGGTGGAAGCTGTCTGACTTATTCTCTCGGTGATATCCCTAGTTGCCCAAGGTGCATGTTTTCCAACCAGAATAAAGCTGGCAGATTGCGAACTGGTGCAGAGAATCCTGCATACACGATTCATCAAACTCAGGCTTTGGTAACAAGCGTACCAACCACTGGCAGCACTTCATCTGTTAACTCTACACGAGTTTACAATAGCGCACCCAAATTATCGCGAATTATCACATCCAAAGTATTTCCGTTAACTTTATTCATGCGTCCCGTGGTTTCCTAGAATTGGGTTCCCAATCACCAATCCTGAAACAGTGCAGGTAAGCGGTCCATTCTTTCGATTCATGTCACTGTTTTTCTGAGCCAACTAAGAACTAGAGCAGAGAAATGAAATGAAGTCTAGGCTAGCCGGTGTCCAATGTAAACCTCGCCTAACATGGGTAAGGTGGTGCAGCTAGGAGGTTGCGAATTCCCTCCATCCGGATGGGTTATGCGCCATATCCTGTGAAGTTCTAAGATGCGTGCAAGGAAAACCGCTGGGACTCCGCATAGGAAGTCACAAACATCCCTCAGCATTCAGCGTGACAGTAGCTACCGTCATTTTGAATTGTCACATCATAGACCCGAGAACCTTTTACCAACAAGAGCTCGGGTTGAGGTAATCAGGCTTCCACAACGTTTCAACCACCTTAAACTAATGGGCATTTTTCATTGCTACAATGATACCGATTCATTGCAAAATACTCGCTTAGGCAAAGGAGTTTTGCGGAAAGCCCGTAGCCTATCAAATCCTCCTATGATCAAACTATTATTCAAGAACTATGTACTCTGAACTACTTTGAATTGAAAAGGATAGTTTTTCAACCATGAAGTAAGACTACCCTGGTTGTTTCCGTGCATAAACGTAACTCCAGCCCCTGTAGACCTTTTTTCGAGTTACTCAATGACGCATGTTGGCAAAGGTTGTTCGTGTCTTGATAATGGATACATTGACTTCATTCTTCACGGTACAATCGTGGCTTGAACAGTCATCAAAACATATGTAATTCAATTTCCTCTTCTTGATGTCTCAAAGGAATAGGTAGGAAACTGAATGTTCGGGAGCAAGGCCATGCAATTAGGAAGGGTGTAACGCATGCAAGATCAAGAGACCACATCTGAAGTTCTATTCACATTAGACCATAACAAAAGTGTCTTGTCAGCACAGTCTAGTTCCGAGCTCTTAAATATAACTCCGATAACAAAATTAATTACTTCATGAAGTGCGCATTCTATGATTGTTTGTTTTATAAGACCGAACAAAAAAAGGAAGGGATAGTCACTTATTTTGGCAGATAGTTATAAATTCTTGCACTAACATAGATATGCGTATAGAAAGCAAAGATCATAATAACAAACTTTAAAGGTTGGTAACTTGAACCGAAACTCTTCAGCAGTCCACGGCTCCGCCCATCTTGCAGCTCGTCAATTTGGCACAGTCCCCGAATTCCCGTCAACCTTATGTTCCAAAAAACTATCTTGTACGAAATCCATTCATTTATACATCAGATAAATCGATTTTACTGGAAGAATCTGTCAAATTCCAGCTTAATTTCTCGTTCACAATATTATTTAACTGCATAAGCCGCACAATATTCTGCGATACCCTGAATATCGTATCAACTGAAACATGAGGCGACTGTTGCACAGCACATTCAGTTATCACTAACAAGAGTTTAGGCCGGGATTTGTTTGAGTCTCTCGCGGAAGCCAGTTTGTTGTGCCGCTGAGGCATTCATCCTTGTTAAGTTTCACATGTGTATAATAATCACTTTTGGTGAAGGCATTTTAGAAGTCAAGGTGAGGTGTGTGGAGATGTTCCGGCACTCAATATTATTTGAAAAGGTTGTTAATTTCCAAACTGCAATTTGCATAACTTTGCAAACTGTAGGTTTTCATATTTTACTGACGGGGGTCAGCGTATTTAAGCTGCCACCACCTGACAATATTCATTCCCTCATGGAGATGGCTGCAATCAGTATCCAATAAGATGCATAATCAAGCATAAAACTTGCCTCTTTCTCCCGAACGATATCCCCGGCGATAAGTGGATTAAGAATGCAGTTGGCGACGCTACATATAATGAGATAAATGCAAGCGGTTCCCAGTTTCAGTTGCGGATGGGTTTCAGGCCATCTTGATTCCCATGAAGTCATATCACCAACCCAAGGAATAGTTGGATCATCTGTTCGAAGCTTTGGTAAATAGAAAGTAGACATTGTGCAGTTTCGTCATTCTAGGATAATTAGACAGATCTTCAGCTTGGTGGGTTTAAGGTCGCTCTACACTGGTCAGTTACAAGTCACCCATTTGGGGAAAAAGACTGTTTGCTGGACGAGAACAGGAAATCTGATACAAAGTCGGAGCACGGAGCTTAAGAACCTGCAAATCAAAAGCTGTATAATGATTGTGTATGCTGTCCGTCAAAACAGAAGTGTAGGCGATGCGAATAGGTTCCAGTGTCAGATGGGTTAATCAGGTCAGAATGCGCAAGTTGGTATGCAAACAACCTGAGGGCCTACTGTAAATCGTTGTAGGGCAGTAGTAGTCTTACCGATGGAAACAAAACATGTGGAGACTGTTGTGGACAAAGCACTGTCTATCAAAGGCCATGTGGGATTAGGAGTAGTAGAATGGCAAACACTCGGTGGTTCTTCCTTGACTGTGCTCGATTTTTTAGTTTGACGTGAGTGTAACAGGGCTGAACATTTTCCAACTTGGATGGCAACTGACGATATTCTCAAAAGTTGGTAGAAGAATATGGAAAATAAAAATCAGGCAGTTTTAGCAGAATGGGAAAGTTCGATATAACCATCTTTCTCGTTTTCGAAAGTAACCCAGATGGCAATATGGACCAAATTGTTTTCCCACCTGTTTGCTTTGGACTTATTCTCTATATCATCCCTCCGTGCGATGATAATTGATGTGTAAAGCATAGAAAGAGGGCATCTTTTCTACTGCACGGGGATCGACGTATGGCGAAACAAATACACACATTCACAGCGTGAATGTAAACTGTAAACAGAGTAGTACCTTAGTAGTAAATGCAAGCACACACGGTGCAAGCTAATGGACGGAGTCTTCGGAGGGCGTTCGAACCCGTAAACTCTTACTCATTGCATGATCACCCTATCAACTGAACTAATGCGGACCCTTTCTTACGTCACATATTTACATTTAAATAAATAGGACGTTGTGCAGCTGCAACAATGCTTCAGTGCCAAGCTGCTCCGCAACATAAAGAATGCACGAGAGCTGACGTACTGCCAGGCTTATCAAGCCTAGACAACAGCAGTTGAGATGGCATAGTTGGGTTCAAACCACGAACCTTTTGGTTGGTGAGTTCGTGCCTTAATCACTGAGCTATCTTGAGCTCTTGCACTTGAGCTTACAGTGATTCACCACATCCCTGACTAATGGATTAACAGTTGGCGTCTGCTACTGCCCAGCCGATTTACTTGATGGGTCAGAAGTTGCCATCGTCCAGGTTGACCAGCCTCTTATTAAGCTCCATTGTTGCCCAGTCTTTTCGTTTTGAACGTTCTAATACTCCTCAGTATAAATAAGCAACCAGTCAGATTGCTTCGTTAAAACGTCCGTAGTTTGGGCACAGTCATTAAGCTTCTTTTATGGTATTTCAAATGCAACCTGGCTTAGGCCGGTATAGTTAGAAATAACTTCGGTTTTCTAAGCTCATGAAGAAGCGAGTGTCGCTATTGGTGTGTCATCAATTTAGTTGATGCTCGCCGGTCCTTTCAACCTGAAACTCTTTGATGTGCCACAGCTTAAATCATCTTGTGCGTCAACCGAATGAGATCAGTCTTATTTCAGGGTGATTGCGCGCAAAATTCCGTACTGCATGACTCATCTAAAGATTCGTTTTGAAGAAGAAACCAGCGCAGCGTTTTGACACCTTCTCCACACTTGGAACTGTGCACATACCAGATAAAATGCTTCAGAAAAGTTTTGGCGTGGCCATGTTGATTGTTCGTTCAAAAAAAACTGCACTATCTAATGCATCCGATTCCAATGAGTGACATGAACGAATCCGAGTGACATCTGAGTGGACATCAATCAGTAAAGCTACCTACGTGAAATACTCATCGATACTTGGCAAATTCTGCACAGTTGATCGATAAAGCGCACACAAAGTAAAGCGAATTACTTGCCTCCACCTGTCTCAGCAGTCAGAGCCTGACAACGACGTTTTCGGTCTTGGAAAAGTAGAAAGCAAAGCATCAACTTACAAGTCCTTGTTGCTTGAGGTTCCTCGCATGCAGACAGTTCCACAGAGCAAAATGTTGCAGGATAATCTGCTGTGTCAGATCGTGATCCTGTCGTCCAAGGATCAAAGTGATATTGATTGAATTGTTGTGCTGAATTGCGAAAGGACAAGAAGTCACACGATGCGGCGATGTCAAGCGGTCATTGAAGCGACTCCAATTATATTTCTACATACGATCCTCTGATTTGCAGGTTAGATGATTCACCTAGTTTCACGTTTGCTTACGATGCACAAGGTATGTGAAATATCAATAAAGCCCTTCAAAATGGAGGCCACTTAGTTGTGGTATAAAATTCCCTACCCCATTGACAATCCAACGAGTACAGGCTAGGCCAAAAGCGATACTGCAGGATCGACCAAAAAACAGTACTGAAGACTATAAAGACCGCAACTACTATCGACCGTAATTCCGTTACACTACATAGTCAGGTATCCTACCAACCATTACTAATTGCTTGATGTGCCCTATCAAGCCTTGTCACTCCATCTTTTTGTACCATGTTTTTACTGCTTGATCGAGTATGTGCATACCTTCTACATTTGCTTAGTCTTGAACGCTGAAACTTAGTTTATCTGGGTTTATAAAGCCATTTGTAACTTCGATTTGGGATTGATCCAATCGTTGGCTGGTCTTTGCGTCAAGCTTGACAGTAAAATCAAACAAGCTTCTAGTATAACACTTGAACATGATAGCTTCTTTTTACGATCGCTATTTCGTTTTCTAAGAGATTTGGAAATTTGTAGCGGATATTTCGTTCTGTAACTGAGGCTAATCTGTGCTAAAAAAATTGAGGAGCACTGTACAACTGTTTCATCCCTATTTGGAACCATCAGCATAACGCACCTCTTAAATGTCAAGGAAGATTCGAGCTCGAAGCCTCCCGACCAACGGTTGAAGGCTAAAATGTTCCGCTTCGTGTGTCTGGTGAGTAGTTGGATTAACTTGGACAGAAGAAGGTAGCCAGTGATTGGCCGGGCCCTAACAGCTTAGTAATTCTGAAGACTTATCCAACACCAATTTACTGAGTAGCAAGAAGCAGAATACGCATTTCATGTGATGATAGAAAAACGGTTAGCTGAGCCGAATGTCGCACGAGACTAATCTAATCACACTGAATGCTACCTAGTGGTTCCTCATGTTCCAACGCAATGTTTCGAAATGAAAGGCAGAAAACCTGATAGAGCTGAAGCAAGGCAGTGAAAAGTTTACTCACCCACGCAGCAATGTCAACGCGAGTGGATCCGAAACGACTGTAATTGTAAAGAGGATGTATCGCATCCTCACTGTATCCAGTCGGTGACAACTCGCGCCAGAATGGTAGTTTCACAAAGTAGGGTTCTTTTGGTCCAAGTTGATTTCGTAGGCATACGAGGTCCTCGTCAAATAGAGTCTGATCTACCACTGTCGACCAGTTACCTTCGGAATCTTTGTATGTAGAGTAACAGATTTTGGGTGAAATAAACCATCCTGATACATCTGTATCTAACTCAGGCGTAAGATGAACTCAATCCATCACTATACGTTCTGGTGTAGCCGCACTATGAAATAACCATTTTCTCGACTTGGCTCAGAGTCCGAGGGCCGATTAAGTTTGGCAAGCAGTTGACCACTCAAGATTGTACTACTGTGTGCCAAACCTACTCATGAACATGTTTCAAGGTGGTTATGGTTCTCAATCCCATTACTCTGAGTACCATTTCAAGGTTTTTTGAGAGAGAAAAAGTGTTTATCGAGTTGACGAAAAGTTTTCTTCAACACTGTATGGTGGGGTGTATCTTTTGATTGATAACCTCTAAGGGGTAATCTGTAAGAGGGTGACTTACCTGCTGATATATTTTTCAGACTGCTGTGGCTAATCCAAAAAAATTCGCCATTTGTGTTCATGATTGTCCCTGGTTGTCCTGGTGCGGATTTATGGACCAGTCGATCCCCAGCTCAAGGAAGTGGCATCGTTGCCCGCTGGTCCCATGTTGGCCAAACTAGCATTTTCTGGTAAACCAGTAAATGTGAAGTGCTATCAACTGGCACGATGCTTCTTGTGAACGCGTTTTTTACACCGGCATTACTCACAGAGCCATTTTGTTTTAAAACTAATAGGGCGGCTTCACACACTGTCGAAAGCAGGATTAAGGTGGATCAAACATCCGTCTTCACTTCTCGTCGAGAACAAACGTTGCCCAAATTCTTCAGTTACAAAGTGACTGGAATATAAGTGTTGCATGCTGTTCGACAAGTCAGGATCCAGTTGCTTTTGCTCGGCAATTGAATCGGGTTAAGATATCGTACGACCGTCAATCTGCTATTTTTGTTCCAAGTTGATGGTACCATCCTGATAGATTTACAATGTCCTGCCATACAATTGATGCAGGTTTCCATCGTTCGTTACCCCCAACGACTGGTGCTCACAATAACTGCCAACCCCCTTAGAATGTACTGTCTGCACTGGTACATTTTGCATTAGTCATACGAACAAATTGGATTATTTTCAGAATGACATTCGTACCGCTGCAGAAAGTGCTATTTTCACTGATTGTTCCTAGGTTTGAAACTCGGTGATCTTGTGATGTCAATCAGTAGTCATCTTTTTATTTAAGGACTCAAGCCATTTTGGTAAGCCCCATCACTGTCTGTATTGTGAGCTGCCGGTGCTAACACAGTCCGCTTCATAAAAGAAGTGACAATGCTGATCCTCTGTACAGTGAGGTGGGCAGTGTGATTTCAAACATTTCATCAGAGTCGAGGCGTAATCAGCATGCAAGATGTGCTACCGAAAGTCCATTTCATTTAAGCCATTTTCTTTACCATTGCCTTATGGGTCACCCTTCTCAAAAGTTCGTCAGCCTCTCCTGACTGTTCACTCACCAGCAATGGCTCCCCTACCATGTCCATACTCCGGTTGTTCGTTTGTCCCTGTTTGATCTGATCGTCTCTGTTGTCTGAGTATAGGTCAACAATCTGCTGTACATTCACAATTGCTTCATGCTCCTACCAAAACAAGAGTCGTTTCCGTGGCTGGAAGGCTGTTTTCTTCCAACCGATCAACACCACCATTACAATGGGAAATTAACCCAATGAAATAGAATAACTGTTCAGTCGTAACATTCCTTCCGTACGTAGCTGCCGGGTCATTTGAAGGAAGGATGAGGGTTGACTGGCTGATCAAACCAGGACAGCACCAGTCGTGCTACAGGGCCTGGGTGCAGACCACCACCTTTCTAGTCAGTAAGTTCGCACCTTATGCACTAACAGGGTATGTGGTCGCTTTCTATCACAGATTCTGTTCTACTGTCGACAAAATAGAACCCTTGACTACAGTAAAAAATGTTACACGAACTTTGCCGAGAAATGCGTACAATGCTTGATTATTATCCGCTGGAGTTTGATGACTATAAAAGGCAAGAAACAAGACTGTAGTCATTTGAACCCTCACACGCTTTAGCACATTATTTCTGGTGTGTAGGTCTGTGATTCAGTCACAGTTCACATGATCTGAACTTTAGACGGGAATTAGAGGTTGAAAAATCACGGCGAGAAAAATATAATTATCGCAAAAAACGACCCAAAAGTACGATTTTTATTTTTTAACCATTTACTGGATGGTTTTGGACCTGCAAATGAGAAAGCTTTTAAAAAATAACCCTTTTTTTCAAATTATCCGTTATTTCCTTTCTCTTGTCTCCTTAATGTACAAGCATGATTGTTGCGAATGTAAGTGTTTCGAACAGTTCCGCACCAATTATGTCCAAATTGGACTAACGCTAGGGTGGTCGTACGGAACTGATGAATTTTATTAGGACTGATGTGACACTGACCGATCTGCTCGGAAGCCAATCAAATTTGAGGAAGTAGACCAAGACCAACCCAGATAGCAAACGCACCCATCAGAATAAATTTCAAAACTCCCCGAAGGTAGGTATATAACGAACCAATGGAATGCGATAGATGCGGAGCACAAAATCACCTGGGTAGCATTTGTTGGGCCCTAGCGTCCGACTAGCCAACCACATTGAAAGATATTATATGATCTTCGAGAACTAAGTAAACACCAGCAGATAAGTAGGAGGCATCCACCTAACAGCTCGATGGTGGTGCCTCGCAGTTCAACGGCCAAGCGCGGTGACGAGATTTACAGCGACCAGTTCGTCGTATTTTTATGACCAGGTTTACAGAATTGCCTAAATTCACTGTCTGGGACTGACAGCTACCGTGCGGATGCATCGTAGTACTGTCATTTCCGGGATGGTAACTAAGATAACTCAACATTTAACGCGAAATTTTCTGGTAGGAGCCACCTTCAACTAGAACATTTACTCACTCTAGATGTGTGTTTATTTACCTGTTGACTCGTGCACAAAAGTACCTGCCACACACGGTTTTGTCCACCGGTTTTTTTGTTGTGCTTCGCCTGATGGAATGGCAAGTTTTTCCGACGTGTTAATGTGGGGGATTTTCAGATAATTTGAGTAACACACCTGTATCCGTGTACCAATAATCAGAGTTCCAGCATTCCATACTCCCTGTGATCTACATCAGCAAACAGACAATTGGATGGAGGTCTTATTTTGACTACCTAGAAAGGTTCTGACTAACCGACATCACCACAATCATCCAAACAGTTTCAAACTATTGAAACTTACTAACAGGATAGGCAATCGATATATGTTGCCTGGTGTCGGTTATATTCGTTCGTGTGATGTAGTCGTAGTGTTCCATTTCAACCGTCCTTGGAAAGTTGGTCGTCTCTACGTAGTAGACTATGGACGACACACCAACCATGATCATCGGGAGAAACGAACGCAGTAAGATATATATTGGAGTTGGTAACATCAACAGACCAAGTAGGACACGAATCAGTAGACCAAACTGTCGGAGACCAACCGCAACCTCTGACCTCGGGCTGGGCGGGAGTAGGGGAAAGTCGACTACAGGTTCTCTTGGTGGATGCTTCTCCTGAACTGACCGGATACTCAGGGGACGAGTGAGTTGTTTAAGGCGTTCTCCAACCGCGTAAGACGTCTTATGTTGTCTCGGTTTCTCATCCGGTTTAGCCAACAGTGTTTCGTCATCTTGATCCAGTGGTTCAGCTCCTGTGTGAGAAAGCCGGAGGATTTTTGTCAAGGTCAGTTATTAGTAGATGGGCCTGGCAAGGCCTGGAGAAAACAAAAGAAAATATGGAGTACCCGAGAGTTGAGTTTGTATGCAAGGTAGGGCAACCCAACCATTTTCCAGTTCACCTAAAGTTCAACAAGTGAGGCAAACTATTTGGTAAGATAGAGTGGGTATTTGATTACTTCACTTACTATGCCCGTTCGTGTAACGGTCTGCATTTGAGGGTTGACCAAATCACCAGTATGGTCTGTATTTCAAGTGTACAATGAGCCAACTCACACACATCCTGACTGGATAGTTTTCTGGTCTCACATTTCACCAACCTAGAAACTCGAATCTCTCAATCCACCTTCTATTGATTAAGTCGAAATGTACATTTTGTGCCAATAGTTTGCCCTGTCTGATGTCTAATTAGCAGGAATATGCCAATCTTATATGGGTTTCATTCGACCACAATGAAACAGCCGGATCCTTGATCGATATGCCGAATCGCCACTTCTATCAGGAAGTTCAAAGGTTACTTTCTGTGTGCTTCCATGCATCTAATGACGAAGAAGCCCTTCGTTTGTCTACGCTTTCATAAGTTGGGAATGTTTGTATAGTTCGTGATTTTCAGACCTATAGCCAAATAAGACTTCAAATGGAATAGCTTGTCGATCACTTGTAGGGTACCTTAGGTCTACGCAGTATCTCGCTTTCTGATCTGGTTGACGGTCCGTCTGTTGTCCGTTTAGATGAGCGAGGTTGAAAGTGACTGAAAGGTGTTTTATAGCCGTAACGTAGTTCTCAGTTCTTCAGTCCACAAGTGATACTCCTTCAGCCAGTTTAGCATAAACGGCCTGTCTGTCACTAGTTGGACAAAAAGAGTGACTGGACACTCAAATCAGTTGCCCAAGAATAGGCGTGAAACGGGAGTAACATTTTTTTACCTCCACCTGGGGGACTATGAATGGATGAATTCAATTAACAAAACCTTGGAAACAACTTGTCCCATGAGTGGCGGGAATATAACCGCTGATGATGTATGTGATGCCTCAATGAGAATGAGGTGGCAAGGCCACAATTTGCAGACCCTCCGACCAGTTTGATTGATAACCTATCCGGTCACACGAACAATCCCACTAAAGTAACCTAAAGCATGCGTCTCACTTCAACACAGACGAACGAGCACAAATTCAAATGAGTCAGAATGAGATAAAAGGATGCTTACCAAGCTTGAGAAATATATCTTCCAAGCTAGTAACTGTGAAACCAAAGCTCGCGACGCTGCACTGAGTCAGTTCATTCTGACCTTCATCGGAGAACATTAGTAGCATTAGGGGATTCATAGCATTTGGTTGAATAAAAAACGTCAGTTGTTCCGTGAATTCACGGACGAAGGAAACACCGGAGATGCGGTCGCAGAGAAATCGCTTCAGGCGAGAAGAGTTGTCCCATTTATTCGTTAGTGTTACACTAAAAAAGTGGAAAATGAAATTTTGATGTGACTCTTTGGCCCTTCTGATGTGAATACATGAAGAAATCATACCTGCACCTTTCTACCCTCTTTCAGACAGTCCGGATAGAAACTGACTACAGTCAGCAGCCATATCTTGGGCAGGAGATCACGTGGGCCCTATTCAGAAAGGGCATTTACATCGACAGTACCGAGGATTTTCGTGATCACTTTCACATCCTTCTACCAAGTCAAAGATTAGTGACTTCTCTACTTGTGCCATTCTGAATTGGGAACAGAAAGCAGCACTCGTTTTGGTAAAAAAAATAAAAGATTTAGCACGCATGATACATGAACAAAACACGGTAGCTTTGGGTGCTGAACACATTCTTCTTCACACGATCGAACGCTCTTTTCTAATTGTCTCGTTGTGGCTTTGTATTCCCAACTACCGTCTACCCTAGTGATTTTGGTGAAAGGTTCGTGGGGAACATGCTTTGACATGTCACACAAAGTACCGTGGGACCTTCGCACCCTCCTGCCTGGGGAGAACATGATCATGCTGGCAGATGATTGGAAACATTGCAGAACGTGGTATGCAAGTGATTCTAGTGCCGCGCATGCTGTCATTTTCTAGCCGAACTGCCTATTTAAAGTTCTTCTGTCGCTAGGCTTATGTCGGACCAGGTTCACCAAAAATGCCGGATCGATCCTACTGAGAGCACCTTAGTTTGACATGACACTCAGGTAGGTCTATTTTAGTGTTGTAGTTAGTTTATTCCTTGATAAAATAGGGCTTGAATGAAATCATTTTCCTCTCCACTCTTTACTAAGACTTTGTTCTTTTTTGGTTGTGTGATTTTTAAGCACCAGCATGCAATGCTAGCATGCCAATGATGATGATGATGATTGATGATGATGATGATGATGATGATGATGATGATGATGATGATGATGATGATGATGATGATGATGATGATGATGATGATGATGATGATGATGATGATGATGATGATGATGATGATGACAGTAATGGACAATTTGGTGCCAACCTATGCGGCTGTGGTTCTGGGACAACAGCTATCCATTACCTGAAGACGTCTAGAGGTTACATGGATAGAGCAGAGATTTGGATGAATCGTACAACGCTACTCCCTCCAGGAAATCCCATTACGAAGACAAAAGTGACCATGGGCAACTGTCATTTGGACTGTTCAAGAAATTTTCTTTCTTTCAAATGGAATATTCTTAGCAGTGCTAAACGTGAAAGTAGAAGCTATGGAACTTTGAGAGATGGCATTCCTGAATGTTTGTTGCGTTTGAAAGCGCTTTTAGTAAGTAGTCGCCTTCTTGGACTGATCTGCTTGCTTTACCGTGCTTTTTATCTTATATGGGGAGAAGAGCTGGCTGTAACAGTATGGTAGAACGCAGTAACTCAGAGACTGGGGATCATAGCAACGCCTGCTGTCATTAAGCCGGTCACTTTCAACTGTTCCTTAAGAATGGCAGTCTGTTGCTACTACCAGTGGATGGAAGAAGGACTTCGCTGCGGATTTACCTACTCGGAAATGCCAACTGACCGGTTACAGACCATTGAACAAGGAAGCGAAACTCTAATCTGCATCTTAGTTCCAAAAACTGGACACAGATCTTCTCCCGAACGAGTTTTCTTAGAGATTAGTTGCCTCCACTCATTCATCGGTCAAATCTAAGCAAATGTTACAAAGTGGCCCCACGAATTCCGCAACAGAATTCCTTTTATCCATCGACGCAAACCGAAATTCTACAAACAACACATACTACTCGCGTGCCTCCCGATCAGTAGTATCACCGTTACACCAGTATTGCAATGCAAATATGTGTGACAACCCTACAAGCAAAAATCAGAATTTGTCATCATCGCCGGTGTCGCAATTGCAGTTGCGCATTTTGAAGATGAGCAATATGTTTGAATTAGAGATTTTCTGGACTAGACTGGTCGGTGGACGAAATCGTTGAGGGACTGAACAAGCAAGTGGTCGATGCCGTGGTGGTCAGTCTGATCCCTCAAGTAGACGTCAGATGATGAGGCTGACAAGCCGTTTTAGACCCACGACACCTCGCCACGTGGAAAGTTTTACAACTCAGACTTCCCCTCATCATTGGAAGCATCATACATGAGATACTTCCTGTTTTTCAAAAGTAATTGGTTCGCTTCAATGAACAACGTCCCATCACTGCTGGATTCGGATAATCCGATAAGGTATAGAGGACTGCTGCTGCTTACCAATAAGTTCTGGAACGGGTACACTTAGAAAATTCTAGACTAGCACTATTGATGGCCAGGGCGAAGGGACATATGTGACAAGGAGCAGTCTGAAAATCTAATTACCTGGTATCACCTGCGCCCTGCAACTCCTCATGTCAAATTGAGAACGAAGTAATTTAATGACTCACTTCAGCATATAACCGGGATTGTAATTCTCCTTCAGAAATCTCGAGGTGCCATAGCAAACCAGTCGACCACTAATCATAATCGCCTTCCTATCTGGTGAATAGAGGGGAGAAAAAACAGTGGATCTTTGTTGTCACTGTTGTTGCTGTCTTGTTTTCTGGCTAGCAGAGCTACAGCCTTAGGGCTGACCAAAGTGTAACGAACTAAGTGTCTCTAGATAGGTAAGAATACTGGAAGTCGTGGACTAACCCCCAAACGACAGCCATTTTTATGAGTGATATATCCAACCCGGCCGTAGTCAAGCGACGCCGTTGGATCTAAACTGGCAGTCAAATGGGTCACAGTAAATGATATGAAATGACTCCCCCAGGTTGAGTGCGTGCCCGGTGTCAATTAGGTGGGACGCGGTTGAGCTTCTGGCTGAACTGTTGTGTCTAATGGTATTCCGACAAGAGAGGTGCTCATGTATTTTCCTATAAAGTTGCCGTGTCGTACGCCAAATGTACTCCACACAAAGGGTTTGTTGTGAAATAAGACCGCAGAGTTCCAGCCGGAAACGTGCGTTGTAGGGATCTTGGTTGTAAACCAAGACCGCATAGTTCCAGCCGGAAATGTGCGTTGTAGGGATTGATTTGAGCGGTGATCGACTACGCCAGCCAACAGATCACCTTTATACGGTAAACTCAATGTTTGCTTCTTTTCAGTGGTCGTGATAGGCGGTTGGGCAGGATGACCTGACATCGTCGCCTATAAATCTCTCCGAATGACCATTCGCTCGGGGCACGTTAGGAATGTGCTGCAGTTCAGAGTCCGGTGTATCGACAGAGCGAGAAGTCTCGCTTGGTTGGTTAAAGTGCAAAGCAGGGTTCGTTTCTGCCTCAGTGGCACAAAACCAAGGAAGTGTGTGTAGTCACATCCACATGGGCTTTCTGTAAGTGAGACTCTGAATATAACTCATGGAATGCTTGATTAGCTTAAGGTTTAGGAAACGAACAAAACATTCTGATAAGAAAATGTGTGATATGAACAAAACCCTGGGCGAAAGAAAGGGTTGAACAGCGTAGAACCGTCTAACAATCATGTTGGTATGTTTTTTATATCATCTAGCCATGGAAAGGTTAAAGCGCGGTGTAAAGGCTCACATCATCAACCTATGTTTTAGTGATATTCTCAGCCGCAGTGTTCCACAAACGACTTTCTTGTTTCAGTCACATCAGTGGAATTTCACAAGGATCATGACTGCTTTCATTGTCTTCTAGAAGCGCTGGAACACAAGCCAGATGTGGTCAATCCTGAATAGCAGTCCAGCACGAGTTTCGGCATAACGGCAAGAATAACCGTTAAACTACTCTTCAGAGCTCCACAAGAATCATCGGTGAATCACTCATATCCCTGTCTGTCAAAATCCGATGTGTGACCTCCTTCCATAAAGCTATCCTGTGCTGTAGGCTTTAGACAGTTTTTTCAGTCGCATATATGTTTTCATTAGTGCTGAACGCAGTAAAATCCAGAGAAATTAGACTTTATACTGCGGGTGGCAAGTCATTAGTGTGATGCATCTCTAGCCACATGGGATGAAGTACTGCTCACTCTGCAGTCCAACATTTTACATCAGGTGAAACATAGGTGCCCCATAGATTCCTGACTTTCCTTAAGGTGCCGTACGCCAACTCCCGCGGACGCGTGAAGGTCTAAGGCAAGTTCTCGTATGAGTCCAGTACACCAAGAGGTGTCAGGCAGGACTGTCCTCTTTCGCCTTTCCCCTTCAACTTCATCACCACCATGATTATGGTAGACTCATTAGCAGTCTTTATTGCCTGCTGGATCGAAGCCCTCTCAAGACATTCGCTCACATATATCGAGTACGCTTACAACATGGCTCTTCTTGGGTCTGACGTCCTCATAAGTCAGATAGCACTCAATAATCTGAATAATACTGCTTCACGGTTTGGCGTGCGCCTCACAGGTCTACAGGTCTCCCGCAAGACTCACTGTACCAGCACACTCTAGGCGCATACAGCAACAATACATACCACTTTTCCCCAGCTAAGTTCTGTACACAATAAGGACTTGTGTTTAAAAGCGTGCTCCGTATGCTCGTCAATTGACTTCATTAAAAACTCCTTTTCGAACAACTACGCAAAGGGTGGAAACGAGCCAGGGACAGCCAAACAACGACTTGGCAGCGAAGCGTGAAAGACATAACCAGAAAACCCAGCTGTGCTGGTCATTATCACCCCTTAGATGGTGACCTCGAGACGGGACACATCAATGGCTCGAAACATTGTCAGACATGGCCCAGTCGTACCCTAAATAGGGCTCATGCCTACAAGCTATTGCCTTCAATGCGTAGTTGTCATTTCAATCTCCTCAATGAAAAAACCCCTGTATTTCTATCAGGTACCGCCCCCACTGTGTAGCTATCCACCACATCCCCCCGGGGCATCGGCGGAAGAACCGGTTGCAGCTATAACCATTATACGGCAAGTGTGTGATTTTTACAACTGATGATGTTGAATAATTTGTCAATTAACGACTTCCCAGAGAAGTTTGTGTGTAAGTGGACCCCTTTCTCTTGGTATGCTAGGATGACCGGTTACAAATGGGACTGAGAGATTATAGGACAACGGACAAGCATTACGTTCACTAGCTGGAATATCAGATAAGTTGTGAACGGAAAATCGACCAACCTGCCAATACATCGGCTTCATCCATGTAGTGAGTGATCAAGACAATTACGCGATTGGGTCGGTAATTTCTCAGTACCTTCCAGATACATCGTCGTGAGAAGGGATCGACACCGGACGTCGGCTCATCCAACATAATCAGTCGCGGGGAGCCCAGCAAAGCCATGGCTACTGACAGCTTTCGCTTGTCTCCTCCTGGAAGCAAATTTGTGGCCGTATGCGTGTACGAGTCCAGCTCAAGCTGGGTGAAAAGTTTCATCGTCTACACAAAACGTAAAATTAAACCGATTAGAGTGCATCGACTTATGACGTGGCCAGCTCATTTAAAAGCTTTTCAAGGCTCTTTAGAGGAGCAGAGGTCTCGGAGGTATGAAATCCAATCCGCTTTAAAAGGTAGTGGCTATTCAAATATAAGTTTCATTAACTGCAGTTACCCTGAATATACAGTAGTCTCCTCAAATAAACGACATTAGCCAGGCCTGGCTGAAGTATTTGTCTTGGGAGGTAACACGCTGTCCCTCTGACAGCAGCTGTGAACATTGGCTGGATTTTGCGGCTTTCCTTTTGAAACTTTAGCCCTAGGCCAACGTTCTCCACTGCTTTGTCTGGATGAGCTTCCTTGTAGGTTTCGGTACGGGTGTATTTTAGTTGCTCCTTAGCTTGATTGGTTGATCACGGACCGGAAGGTTCGTGGTCCGAACACGACTTCTGCACCTCGACTTCTCCTGTCTAGGCTTGGGCAACCTGGTAGTATCCCAGCCTTCGTGCCCCTTTCCGCTGGCACGGAAACTGGGTACCGAAAGGCTGCTACAGCTAAACTATTTATTTTATATTTTATATATAAATATATGTGGAGATTCGACCCTAAGGTCCGTATACTCCATGACCACCGAGGTTTCCATTCATACAGGCAAAATTCTTGCAAAAACCAAGGGCCAGATATAGTTCAGAACTCAGCTGCTGTACGTAGAAGCATTGGAAGCATCCTTATCTTATTCCTTAGTCCTCAGACTAGGCCGACCAGCCATAACCAGGTGAGTTCAAATGGGTCTCGTCAAACAACCCTATTATCTACTGTCTGTAAGACCAGAAGATTCACATCCTAGACATCCAGAAACTAACCTATGATCAAAACTCCAGCTAAACATGGAAAAATATTGTTTAAGGAGAAGCATCCCTTGGCGATTAAAAGCTCAGAACCTGGAACATTAGAGCCTCACTGGACAAGGAGAATGACGATAGGTCCGAACGGCTGACAACACTTGTTGCTAAGGCATCCAAACCATATGGTATCGAAAGTGGGTTGAGCGAGACAAAGCTGACAGAACTGACAGAACTATTTGAGGCTGGAGCTTGGTGTGCTTTCTGGATAGACGTTTCAAAACATAGTCAATAGGGGTGTGGGGGTGGACTGGACGTATCTAGAAGCTGGCCTAAAAGAATCGTCGGTAGACTAAAGTCTATCTTTTGAAGAATGACAGCAGTTCGAAGTAAACTCGCAGGAAGACGCTCTTGTAGGTTTCTGCGCAACTTTGCGCCCACCGCGAGTCCATCCGAAGAGGAAGAAAAAATTTTACACTCACTCATCGCAATTCATCCAGTCAGTACCCCACAGAGACTATGCTATCTTGATGCATGGTTTTAATGCCGCAAATGATTAGAATTAGAAAACTTGGAAGAATTGACCACCAGTAATCAGTTTTGTCAGATTTCACACAGTGCACAATCTGCTCGACCTCTTTCCTCTGGAACGTTTTAAGCTTTACCTGTGAAGTTGAAAATGCGGGCATTACCCTTAACCTTCTTGGCTATTTTGCTAGGACTAACGAATCGGATTTCAACGCGATTTTGTGTCATAAACCGACGACAACTGGATTATTTCTCACGCCATCCTGTGTATATGAAACAAACACTGTAAGCTCACTGGTAAACAGAGCTAAAATGGTTATCAATGATCACAGTTGCAATGCCACCGAGATCAATGACATTAGGGATATGCTGTAGCGGAATAAGTTTCAGGTCATCATTATCATCAATGTCATCTGTAATAACCACGTACTTGTCGTACAGTGGTTGTAGCTGCCGCCGTTTCGTTCACCGATTATTTGGAGGGGGGATAAGTAGTGGCGCATTGCAGGCGGGAACTGATAAATTGGTGCATAAATCCAGCACTGTCAGTGGGCTGTCAAGTGGAGGGTTGGAAAAGGAGCTACGCATTGAAGGCAATAGCTTTGATGCACGAGCGCCATTGAGAGCGCGGCTGGGCTATGTCTGACAATGTCTCTAGCCATTGATGTGGCCTGTCTCGGGG